>NC_134753.1:0-303030 GCF_050436995.1 Anticarsia gemmatalis | reverse complement strand
ATTATAATAAATTATAACAACGTAATGCAACCTTGTATGCCTGAGAGTTCTTTAGAACAGTTCTTGAAGGCATGCAAAGTCCAAAGGCATGCACTTGACTAGCGTAGTGAACTCAAGGCCTACCTATCCCTCAATATGGGAGAAGACCCATGCCCAGCAGTGGGACATTTACGGGTTAAATTTATTTTATTATAATACTATAATTCGGATAAATCGTGCATGCTAACGCTCTCTACTAAGATATGTGAGTATAATAACACTCATATACGTTTATTACTCGTCGTTTATATAAGTGCAAGTATTTTTTGTCTCAATTACAATAACATGAGAACGTTTTGTACAATTTTTTGCCATTAGTCATGCTGCTTAATCAATCAACTTTATATTTTTTGCGTACCGCGGATATGGCACACTACTTGCCGAATTATTAACGCTATTTTTCAATTTAGGCTCTGTAGAAGTAGGTGTTATTAAAAATAGATTCTATTGCGACTTTACTACGACAAAAAATATATTATCGACTATATTGATAGTCGTTTGTATATTATAAAAGTGAAGGTTTTTGTTTTAAACGTTTGTATTGGCATGGTATTTGTATTATTTATTAAGTCACTCAATCACGCAAAATGGCTAAACGGATTTGGAAAAAATTACATAGGATTTATACATACGATTATTTTGAATATCTATCAAAACAAAGGGATTAACGTTATCATGCATTATTTATATTAGTTTGCATTATAACGCTTCCTTGCCAAATAACGGTAAACTCCCGAATTAATAGTGGTTAATAATCGTACAACGCTAAAGTTTAATTAACGATACTTAATTTCCTTTTCCGCGAAACTCCAAATAATTTTGTCAAAACAATGGTGTTGGCTGTATTCTCGTGAGTGATATAACCTTACAGCTGCACTAAATTTCATAGAAATCAGAATTCAGCGGTTTACTTTTAAAATCGTACCAGAGTTGAATTATATTTTTATAATATTAGCAGGGTCGTGAAACGTATTGGTCGTATACTCGTGGGTGTATTTCAAACATAATTAGATACGCCAAGGTTAAGTTATGCAATAATTTTATTACCAATTAGTATACAATATTCTCTAATAAATCTAACACATAATCTACGAGTATCAATATAAAAAGCAGTCAAAACGTATCAAACAAGGTCACCTGCCTCACGTTGATAAAATAAGAAATAATAACACTATAACGTGTACCGAATACGTCCAATTTGTAACAAATTTACTTTTTATTGTATATATACAGCTATTTGAAACCGGTCTTTTGAATATTGAGCGTAATGTTTAAAGTGTAGCGAGAGAAGTATTCGCGCTAGATCGTTCATACATATGTATGGGGGTTTATTGCAAATTAATGGCCATAGTTAACGGTGGTAGAAATCAACGTGACCTTGCATGCATGAGAGTTTTGAAGCCAGTTTCAGCTCAATGTTTTGTATTTAGCAAGATATGTCGGAGCAAAAGTATCCTATGTGTTATGCCCGGTTTCTGAGGTACATTTAGCGGTAGTTTATCTATTCAATAGCGTTGAAACTCATATAAAATTGACAGATATAGGACGTGCATCAAATTGCATTAGGATCCGTACAGTGTTTCTTACATAGGACAGTAACATACATCCATATATTTTATAGTAAAGCTAGTAATATTCCTCCTATCAATCCGATCTTGATTAGTGTGATGGACTTTGACTATATCCTTCACCCAAAGGTTAGACTTCGTGGCGCTAAACAAGCCGCGTATCAGTGCAGACGCAGGGAAGCCTAGACCTAATAATAGTACGATAGTATATTAATTAGGACAGACTTCCAATATCACTGCTACAGCAGCATTAACTTTAAGATAAGATTTTTTAACACCCGGTTTCTGAGGTACAGTTAGCGGTAATTTATCTATTCAATAGTGTCAAAACTCATATAAAGAAACGCATTGAATAGATAAACTACCGCTAAATGTACTCCGAAACCGGGGGTAAGATAACTTGAAATTACAATAACAGTGAAAGGAAAGTATCAAGGGGTTTTTCGAAGCTGGTTTGCACTTTTTGATTGCGTTGGCATTTACTTGCAAGACTAGATATTGACCCCAATTTGAAAACTGGGCTAAGAGAAAGATGTTCATAAAACATAATCACTAGGAACACAACATCGGCATTACTATTTACGATAATAATCATTCAGCAGTAATTCCGTCGGCATAGTAACAAAGTGTGCATAGATATTAGTGTTTATAGTGAAGTAGCCCGCAGCCCGCATACATAGTCCCACAAATAACCTGTCAAGCTGCAAGTTTCGCAAACATGAGCATTTGCTACGCTTTCACTGCGATACCCGCATACCAGTTTACACATTATATTTAGTATTCGCTATTTATGAATTGCTAAAACACTAAGTGCTAAACTACAGCTACATAAAAGATGTTGACAGCAAATGCATGAAACAATACCGTTAAAATTTTATTTGAGCAAAAAATACTTGTCCCGAGGTGAAACTAGTGGTAAATATTTTCTATTTGTGTATTGTCTATACTAATATTAGAAAAGTTTGTTTTGAGACGAATTACCGGAACTACCGAAACTATTTTTGATTTCTTACACCTAGCATACGAGTGCGCTAGCTGTCTAAATATCTTGGGAAAACCCATGTTTTCCGACAATGAGCATAATATGATGCAAAAGCATTCGATCTACACGATTCTGTTTTTAGCAATTAACAAATAAATCTTGTGTCAGGTCTAGGAAAGAAACATATTCCATCAAATGCCTCATTCAAATGCCTCCTACCAAACCCTCAAGACATTAAGAGATTAAACTACAGACCATCATCATAAACATATTTTAAAATAAAACGAATAATAGAATACAACAAAGAACGTATTAACCAATAATGGATAAAATACCCGATAGACAATGTCAGGAAAGATATAAAATAATATTTGTTTAAGTTAAGTTTTATTAAAGCCTAGCTAACAAATGCTAAACTAGTTCTGCGCTATTAATAAGTGTTTATTAATATTATATACTTAATGTACTATTTATGGAACCTAAACCAATGCCTTCCCTTCCCTATATTGTTCATAATTCCATATATGTATAACTTTACGTCACCTATATGTAAATAGTGTATAAATAAACGCTTTTTTTAAATAACTATGATATAACAAGTTGCATTGTACACGTATTGTCGGCATAAGCTCGACTTGTACACGCTCCTCAAATATTCTGGCACCAACTGACGTAATGTATTGTTACAATGAATTGCACCGAAATACTTTACTACATGTTGATTTAAGATAATGTCTACGATAATAGAATGTGAGTTTGGAATTTTGTGAATACAAATATGTGGGTGGGTGTAGGACGTTTTGTGAAGAAAGTTTGGCTGTCTTCTTCAACAAAATGTTGACTAATTATAGTGGGATCTTATTTCATTTGAAAATAAATTATTATGTCACTAATAGTAGGTATTTATACGGTCTTTAATTGAGCGAGAAAATTGGAAACGAAAGCGACTAATGGATTACAATGAAACAATAAATTTTACAAATCTATAATGCGGATTAAATATATTATGAATCATATTTCACACGTAATTCTAATCTCAATAGCGTAATGTGTTAATGTTGCGCAGGTACACACATTAGTGATTGGCTAAATAATTGCTTCTACCAATTATTGTTCAGACCAATCTAATCATTTTTAAGTCAGTGTTATCGGAATCCTAATTGTAAGCCCGGTTTTCCTCCTAGGAACGATAATTTGCGAGATTTTTTGTAGCGCATTCACTATACGTGTAAGATAAGTAATCAATTAACGATATCGAACATTGCGTAATTATGTGATAGGTATGTATGTACTGGCGGTAGTAATCGCAAAAACAATAATATTTATATAAACGTTTGTGCTAATCGGATGATGGTGACGGATTGCTTCGATATCGCGATCTCGTGACCTTTTTGAATAACAACTTTTTTTTGTTTTGGACAGAAAGTTTTTACATATTTTCAAGTATATTTTATACTAATTTTCCTGAAGGCAAAGACCAATAAATTGTCCGCACGTGTAACTCTGAAACACGGTTCAATGGCGGCTAGGGTCAGTGGAATTGGGTGCGACATATCGCTGTGACGTATTCAGGCAGAGGTAGGCCAAGATAACGGTGATGCGATGATTACTATTCGAATTTGAATGGATCGGACACGTGTATTGATGATTGGCAGGAAACAGATGACGATACAGACTGACGGAAGCTAAGCTGTAAATACAAGTACGCAGAAAGTATAATCTCTCTTAATCGTATCATTTTCTCCAAATAAACATAGATCATCTTATCGTTGGCGCTTGGCGCGCATGTAGAGATGTAGATGGACATGGCAGTATTTCCCAGATGTGATTGATCGACTAATCGTTTCAACACAACGATAATGTCATCGTCAAGAGCCTTACATCTTGATTCGCCAGCTCTCAATTACTGAGCATTTTTTATTCCAGACATGTACACTGTACAGTATTTAGGAGATAAGGACAGGTGTGTAATTGAAAAAAACTTATTTCCGTTCCGAAATTTAAACTTAAAATTTTGACCTAATTGACTTTGACGTTCACCATAATGGCAACTCATCACAATGTGCATTTGACTTTTCAACAGCTTGTCCTTAAAAAAATTGCAGCCTAATTTGGTTAGACACGAACAGAATGACTCATATGGTAAAACATATGTTAATACATGATCACTCCATGACACTTTATTATCATAAAGCGATATAAACAGAGACTTATTTTCGGCGACTCCTAGATAAGTATTGAATATCCTATTTGATAGATAGTTTTCCACTTAACCTAACCAACAGTTATCGAACCCCCGGTTTCTCAGTACATTTAGCGGTAGTTTATCTATTCAATAGCGTTGCAATAGCATTCAATTGTTATAGTTTGAATGTTAACATACCTGTCCGCCAGTGAAGTCTTGCAGCAGCGCCTTGAGCTTGGCGATGGCTTGCTGTCCGTGGTCACCTTCCCTCGCGTACAGCAGCAGGATGTTGTGGCCACGCGGCTCTACAGTACGAGGAGCTTCACATTCGCTGGAATTAAACACAAACAACATTAGCTTTAGAAACTGCATTTCTTTAAAAACTGCTCAAAATTATATTTGAGTATATTTCCAATGGGTGTTGGCGAAAAATGAACTTCTTTTAAATTTGATTCATGGGAATTATAACTTTTTAGCGTTGTGGTATGTTTTCAGAACATGATTGATGCAGCAGTACACTCAAAAAGCTTAAAAGAAAAAATAACTATCTTTTATTTTAGGCTTTTTAAACAGCTGTACTGCTTAACTCTATCTACAGCTCTGCTAAATAACGTTAAACGTTATATAGCATAGCTGTAGATAGAGTTAAGCTATGTGGTTGAACGACGTTTTATAAGGAAAGGGTTTTCTGATGTGTTTCAGGACGCGGTTTATAATATCCGTGTTTAGTATTGCACATAACTAGATACAAATCAGTCCGTGCAATACAATTGAAAAAACGAAATCTAGTTATTCAACGTCTATTCGCGATATACCACCGTCCGGAGCAATATTTTTTGTTATCACGTCTGAGCTAATTCGTCTAGACATTTGTACATTTAAAGTTTTTATCAGTTTTGTTGCACTCGTCCATTTTGACAGCCAATTGTAATTAGTATCCATGTTTTTATTTATTTATTTATGGCGCTTATAAATGTAAGACCGATTGTGAAATATTGGGACAGACAGGTTTTTGGGATACAAGTTTCGTGTTTCATGCAAGTGTCGAAGATAAAACGGTATTGTGTATGTAAAAAACAGTATTATTATGAATTGAAGCGGTAAAGTCCTCTTAACACCTTGGATTTGGTTAATAAGTGCGAATTATAAGTGTACTTGCTTTTTTTTAAGCAAAGAAATATGTTGTTGCACTAAAAGCTTATCCATCAATAATCTGCCTGTTTAAAAGGTTTCTTAACTGATAAAAAATACTGATAATATATCAAAGAGTGAATAGCCAGGTGCATGTGCAGCATTTTATATAGATAATCTGAATCATTTGTCTACCATTTCTGCTACGGTCGTTTTTTACGTCTTAAAGCCAATATTTAAATAGAAAAAATACTGCTTTATCATTGTTCATGTTGATTGCTGACTTCATATAAAATCTTATCACAATCAGCTTTAATCCTGAAACGTAGTATTTCTCGTATTTCTGACACAATTTCAGTACACATTTCGTAGATCGTATACAATGTACACACAATAAATACATAAAGAGATAAAAAACCTGAAACAATTTGCTGATTCAGTACACTTGGGCCGTTTACAAATAGACTTTGATCGTAAACACTAAAAGTTATCACGTAATTATGTAGCTACATCTAGAATTTCAAGTTAATATAATGATAGCAGAACATTGAATAAATTAAACTTTGTAGGATTGGAATTGCCTGTGTGCTAAATGAAAACGAGGGCAATTAGTGCCTTATTTGCAGATATTCTAGACCAGTAATAGCGCAGTCACAACTGGTAGATAATTGCTAATTATATTTTATCTAGTTATTCGTTCGCGTCTTTGCCCGCGTGGAATTCCGTCCGCTACTTGGGGATTTACGAAAATCCTTTCTAGTGCTCCTCTACACTTCCTAAGATATTCATACCAAATTTCAACTTTCTACGCTCAGTAGTTTCGGCTGTACGATGTGCATTAGTCAGTCAGTTAGCAACGGTAGAGTTTTATACATCATATTGATTCGAGTATTGCACGCTATAAAGTAAAGTTATTACAAATAGCGGAAATAACCACTTACAAATAGATAAGGTGATAGTAAATGTACCAACATACTTTTTAAACGTTTTCACTGCACGAATTAAAGCTATCATACAGATTAGGTATCTGGTTTATGTTATGATAACGACTGCAACATGCATCGATGCATGTGAAACGTCAAACGCATAGAAAGATAACATACACATATACAGTGGGATAACTCCCGCCAGAATCAAATTTATTTGATTGCATCAGACTCGAGTTTATGTCAAATTGTACTGTAAACTCCACATTACGCGTTATCAGACACTAGACAAAAAATCCAATTAGTTTTACTTGAAACCAGAGTTCAATCATGTGCTAGTTTGGGATTTACGAGTCCGATGTGACATTACCTCGAATCTGATTCACCCCCAGAATCGAAATGGACTCGATTGACCCCCGGTTTCTGAGTACATTTAGCGGTGGTTTATCTATTCAATACCGTTTTTTCGTATTAACGCTATTGAATAGATAAACTGCCGCTAAATGTACCTTAGAAACCGGGGGTCAATCGAGTCCATTTCGATTCTGTCAAGAGTAGGTAATCCAGCAGAGATGATGAAACCGTACACACATTATATTTACATGAAAACGAGTCCAATTACTTAATCATAATCAATGTGTATCTGTTATCTATTTACTCATGAGATTTGTACGTGAGTGTCACTCGGTGCACTATTTGTCGGCAAACAAGCTGTGTGATACAAACATTGCGACGTTATCACTCACTATTGAGTCATAGATAAGAGGAAAACTGTTCCGGCCCCGGCCAAAGTTTCACAATACTGATAATACAAGTTTACACCGCGGGTTTTTTCTGTTTATTTTTTGGGGAATATAGAATTGTAGTCGGGAATTTTGTTTGAGATAAGAATTAAGACATCACGTGCTGTAATCACTATCACGTATTTATAATATTTGTCAATAAGAACAAATATTATAAATGCGAGAATACGTGACGATAAACCTATGCTTTATTACTCTTTATTGAAGTATAATAAAATGACTATTTGGCGTCTGTACACTTTTTTTCGAACTCGGATTAATTCAAAGAGTTTTTTTAAACTACCTGAAGTCGCGGACGCAATTTAAATACGATAATGATAGTATCAAGCTAAGGTGGCTGGACATTATATTTGTTTTAAAACACTTAAGATCAATGTGACTTTATCATTAATCATTTCGTAATCAACTGATAACAATAATCTACTGATTGAACCATATAACTCGTAGATTTCACTGCTCTACTTATTCCTGTGGTGTTTCATCAGTTACAAAATGTATTTACTTTGAACTAGTTTTTATCTTCAGAGCCCGATTTCTAACATGCATTTCCGATGCACCGATACCGGGTTCAAATGTCACTTATCGGTCGTTTCTAATCTAAAAGTTGGCCGCATTAGAGGTTGCTTACCTCAATGATAGTTAACCGAACAGTTACTGCACCTAACTGATAGCTATTTACCATTCATTTTTACAGTTTATTACTAAGACTAACCCCCGGTTTCTGAGGTACATTTAGCGGTACTTTATCTGTTCAATTGCGTTTTTTCTATACAAATTTAAACGCTATTGAATAGATAAACTACCGCTAAATGTACTCGGAAACCGGGCATTAGCATTTAGCAATCAAGTTTGCTTGCAAATGTCTCTCATAACACGAAACAAGTTTGTCATATAATACGCATACATACATACGATTAATCATACTAGATATAAATTAGCATATTATAATGTCATTGATTCTATATAAAGAGGTATTAAGATGCTATTCAAACGCTATTCACGAAGATAATGACTTATTGTTTATAACGACAGTGAACAAAGCAGGATGGGTCACAAAAAGAAATGTATTATGAAACAACTAGCTTCCGCCCGCGACTTCGTCCGCATGAAAAGGTTTCCCGTAGTAAAAAGTATCCTATATGTGAATCTACGTTAATTTCAGTTCAATCAGTCGAAAATCTAACAAGATTTATACAAACTTTCACAACCTGTTTTATCCCCTTAGGAGAGGAATTTATCAAAATCTTTTCTTAGTCGATGTCTACGTCATAACATCTCTGCATGCTAAATTTCAGCCCGATCTGTTCTGCTGTGTGTTGATAGATCACTATGTCAGTCAGTCAGTCACCTTTGAGTTATATATACTTCTATATAGATGTAGGTAGGTATGTTAAATAATAAAAATCATGTGACTCGTGTTTCGTATCAATGTGATTAGCATTCAATTTCGTCAACAGCCTTTTGTAGTTCTGAATGTCGAATCTATAATAGATTAGACATATTGTTATCCTCATCAATGTAAAATTTTATTGCGTATCATAACATTTAATTGAAAATATCAAAATGTGAAGATTGAAGCTAAGACATGCCATCGCAGGGACATTCAGTTTGCAAAAACTAGTAAAACTCGTGCCGAAACGTCAAGTAAATGAAGCCGAATCCATGTGCAACATTACTTAGAGAATCATGTAGACAAGGTATTTTTGTCTCTCCGATATGCATCGAAGAAACTGTATTATTAGATATCTGTCAAACAAAACGCAATATATATAACGATTTTCTCAGCTTAAACATAAAACAATTTCATATTTCGCATCACGTTTGCGTGTTTGACGTTTGTTGACGAGACATACGGATGCAAATGTCCCCAGTACCCTATATAGTCGGATACATGAATGACAATGATCTCAGACATCTCAGTCGTATATCTGCTTATTTATTGACGCCATGACACGACTTATTTTCTTAAATACCGAATGTGACGATACTAGGACAAAAAACTTCTGTATGTTATGGTAAACGATCTCTCACTGTGATCTTGTAATATGATCGCTACTACTAGAGCCCTTAGTTAGAAAAAAGTAAGTTGCAGACGTGTAAATTGTACTGCAAATAAGCTAAATGCCTCGCAATATGTCTTCCTATTAACATATCAGGTATTACAAGTAATTACAAACTGCATATTACCACTGAAACTACACAGACTTCAAACTAATGCTACATTTCTAACCCACAGTATCAATTTTAAAATATGCACCAATAACTAATTAGGATATTTTGAACCAAACTAGCGAGGTGTTAGGGTTAGGTTAAATAGAGTCCACCACACTGACTTATGACTAACTAAATATTATTATGCAAAATATTAATAGAATGAATAAGACTGAGTGACAATGTGCTAACAATAAAATGAAGTCGTGTTCCTAACACCCCGCAAGTCAAGGTAGCAGCGCCATTGTGCGCGTGCGCCCAAATCTGATCACCGATGACATCTGCACACGTTTGCGCATCTAATTATTATATTTGCATGCAAAAAAAATGTTTCACAAAATGCTATGCAAAATGTACCTAAAGAACTGGACTACTCACACACGGTCGTCTGATTCCAAACTAAGCAGAGCAACTATGGTAAATAACTGATAAACATACCTAAATACTTCTGAATACATACTTATATAATAAACTAACAATCAGGCTCAGAACAGATGCTCGTGCTAATCACACAAATGTTTGTCCCAGGTGGGATTCGAATCCACCACACATGTCTGTTCCATCAACTTAAATGCTTAAGCAAAGATGCTTGCTAGTCTTTCATTAAAGTCGAGGCCACATTTAGGAAGTCTTAATGTTATTCTCATAATATAAGGCTTTTAGAACGCAGGAGCATAAAACAAAACAGGTTAAAAATACATCGCAAGTGTTCCTGTAAACTTTATCATAAAACGTTATTTTTAGTCTGTTGTTTTTGTAACCGGACTTTACATAACCTTATCATTATTAGGTAACAGGTACGTTTTCAAAAGTACATAATCTATACTAATATTATAAAGCTGAAGAGTTTGTTTGTTTGTTTGTTTGAACGCGCTAATCTCAAACATACCATTCGTTAAGCTTAAGCGTTAGTTAAGCGCTAATCTCAGGAACTACTGGTCCGATTTGAAAAATTATTTCAGTGTTAGATAGTCCATTTATCGAAGAAGGCTATAGGCTATATATCATCACGTTACGACCAAAAGAAGCAGAGAAACAATTAAAAATGTTACAAAAACGGGAAAAATGTTGACCCATTCTATCTTATGTGACGCAAGCGAAGTTGCGCGAGTCAGCTAGTTAACCATACATAGCATACTGATAGCGGAGTATGTTTTTATTTTCCTGCCATTATATCGATGTGTAGAACGGAGAACGAATGGTATGTTTATGTTATTGACACGTACACACGAAACATTTGCACGCGTGTGCTAAGTTTACGGAGGCGAGTTTATGAGGTGTTTGAAAACGTGTTATGCAGACAAACAAACACAACAAACAACAAAAGATTTTTAGACATTTTGTAACTAAAACTACGTGGGTGTAACTAAAGACATTGTTGTGTGTGTTCTATAGCAAATTATCTGATAAACAATCCTTACTCATACTTATGCTAAATGCGGAAGTCTGTCTGCCAGCCTGATACGCGTTCCCGCTCTATCGCTGAATCGATTTCTAACAAAGGTTCTAGTCCTTTGAAAAGTTACATTTAGGGTTGTATTAGTTAACAAATTGCGTCCTCTAAAAAAGCAAGCTAAGCTACATTTCAATGAATTTCTACATAAAAAAAAAATATACGACGCATCGCGAGTTAGCTAATTAATAGATAAACTGCGCTTAACTAAATTGCCAGTCAATTTTTTAGTGTATTTACGTATCAAAGTTTGTAAGTTTCATGCTTCGTGTTAAATTGTTTTAATCTTAGCTTGTCACAATCCTTATCTAAGAGTCCGTATCATTTCCGTTCAAGCCAATCATTGATATTTAGCTATTTTCTTTAAAAGTCATTTTAAAAATAAATTTCTTATTCTATTTGATGACCATCAAAAGTTATGTGATTACCATAATCATCAAATTTAATATCAAATCCAATGTATTCATCAAAATGTTAAAAAAAACCAATCCATCATTTCTATCCCACTAGACCTTAGGTCTTTAACTGAAATAATGGAAGTGTCATATTTCAGTCGACCGCGAACCTTACAACAGCATTCTTTCAACAACTGCTTTAAAGAACCCTTCGACAAATAAGGCGGAAATACGTATAAACAATTAACACGTACATTTGTCACACGCATCATAATTAGTGTTTGTATCCTTACATTGTCACAGCGTATCAATAGTAATTGCGGTTTTTAAGCACAAAACGTTGTGTCATTTATGGTTAGACAAACATCTCGAACATTGCGTTTGTTTTGTATGTTTGCTTTTCATTAGAGCGTGCGGCCTCGCGATTGATCCGTCTCGATTTGTTTGACATTCTCGAGAACACATTGTCAACCTGAATATGCTATTTTTAGCACAATATGGTTTTTAAATCAACTTTCGTATTGACACAGCATGCTCATGATGCGTTGATGAGCCATCGGTACTTATTAATATCGCTGTGTCGCCAATGTATTGTGCTTGCAAAATATGGCAAACTTTATGATGACAGTTGCTTCCTTCCTACGAACCTTTTAAGGACAGTGGTTGACCTCAACATAATGGGAATACTACAATTAAAATCATATGTAGGTAGCTAGATATCATCACACTTTAAAACTGAGTTTACTTTTACGAGAGTTTCGTATTGCATGTTTATAGTGTAGTCTTAGAGACCGTAGGTACCGACGACAAGCGTTGAAGCGCATTGACAACGCGCGTTTCGATCTACAAACATTTAACGTGTTATGTACAAGCTCTAATATATGGAGGCAATAATTTTACCTCGAAATTCTAGACGTTTCGGCCGCACACAAACAAAAATAATGCATGACCGTGACAAACCCACATATATTAAACAGAATATAAGTCAACCTTCGGAATATAATCTATTTCAACTAGTGTCAATATCATCACGACCGTGATCTCTCGACCGAGGCAGTATCAGGAAAATCAAATAGGTCACTAAGGAGAGTATTACTAATGCACCAAACATCTCGAGTAAAACTATACGGAAAGTTGTACATAATTATACTATAATATTGATGTGTCTTTACCTGTTGTCCTCAGCTGTCCGAGTAGGCTTGAAACAAACATTAATTGGTCATTAAATTGAGCTGAAGGTTCACGAAGGCTTAATTGTATACAAATTGAAGACTATTTTGAATCCGGTTTGTATATAACAAGAATGTATTTCGGTGTAAATACGATTAAGTTGCCATTCACAAACAATGGTAAGAGGTTTAGGTGTAAGCTGGTCTGGGAAATCTGTGTTTACCATAAAGCTAGCTCATTAAATATAAAATTCCTTTTAAATCTGCGTGGCACAATACCTAAAAAGTCAAATAAATAATGTATTTTCTTCATAAAAATTTTCCGTGCTAAAGCGTATTGTTAAGCACGTTAAGTTATCTCGCATTGTATCTAAGAACGGTTCACTATTAAAGAGTAAAATACGTGGCCCGATTAGTATCTTGCTTATTATTATAGCTCAAAAACGGTTTAGGCTATAGGATGTGCGTGATCGAGGATAAATACTATGTCTGATATAACTCACTATTTCGAGACAAACAAATATATTAATTAAGATAATAACTTAAAAACAATAGAGCAGACGATAAGGGGAAAGAACTGTACAAAATCAGGAAAAATCAAAGCGAAAAACGTCTTTAAATAATTCTTAGTAGCGCCACCATCTTGTCTTATAATATTATTGTTGATACAAAATATCCCTGTTTGTACAAAAAGCGTGTTTTCTCAGTATTCACACGTGTTTTCCTCAACAAAGGCTAGGGGTTATCGGGGGAGATTCAATAACTGTTTATAATTACTGTCCATGTTAATGAACAGTTCGGTCATTGATTGAATGACGCGCGGACCGACATTGCACGCATTGTAATATAATAATTAATAATTATGAACCTTAAAGGCTTGGTTCAATAGAGAATACAACTGGATCAATCTCGATGATATCAAAGCCTAAGGAATTTTCTAGAATATTTTAATAGAACATTGTAGTCAACCGTGATCAAAATTATTTGATACCTATGTAACGTGACATAAATGTTTTTGGGGAGGAGGTTTAAAAATAGGGTACCTTCAAGTACATTACGACTACCTCCGTGGCGCAGTGGTTTAGATCACCATGCCGATACCATTGCGTCGGGAGATCGTGCGGGAGTTGTCTTTTTAAACTTATTGAAATACAAAAGGTAGTAATAGAGTAGTCATAACTGCTGCAATAACAGATGAGATTTAACAAATCTCGTACAGCGTTTAGTAATTGCACGATATTACATAATAATTATTAAGCTATGAGCTTAAACAATAACTGATAAAAACAGATTACGCTTTTAATACCAATCTTGTGATAACCCTCCAATAGGTCACGTGGTCGAAACATGTATGTATTGTGTAGTTTGTTGCGGATCATCTCCGAAACTACTGAACCGGTTACAATATATTAATTGGGGAAGGAAGGCGAATGTGATTGTTTGGTTATTAGGTAATATCTGTGAATTTGATAAAGATTTTAGGCAAATTAGTAGTTGCCTTTTATTTATATTAAGATATGCTTATTCCTATCTTAACGTATGATATTGGCACTGCCCGTAAAAAGTATACTTAACAATAAATTAAAATATTTTTTACAAACGATCAAGAATGGTCGAAGTGTCAGCCAGGCATTAACTGGCACCCCCACCCTAAGATAAGATATACTTAACAATAAATCGGAAAATCTACAATAGAGTTATATCTTTCCTCTTCCATGTATCTCGGGTCAAGCATATAAAGATGAAGCTACACTAAAAATTAAATCATAGACCTGCAGCCCTGCATGTTAGACCACGTTAATTATAACCTGCTCTTACGTAACCGAGTGTTATATACATATATTTAGTTACATTGATGTACGTGCTGTGTATCGTGGTTTGACCCCGGCTCAGTTTAATAGGATAAACCTAATAATTCAGTGCCAAATGAGGAAGTAAGTGCATGAGGACAAGGAAGGAAAATATCTTTGTCTCTTTTGTTTATCACGTGGTTGAATTTTACTTATTTGGCGTTGTTATGGAGTGTTTTTAAAATAGATTATCGCAATTTTGTGTTAGGAAATGTCTTTAAATTTTGCATAAAAAATCATTGCCTTAATTCAGGGATCATAGACCTATAGCTAAAAAGACATGTCACAAGTTTTCATACTGTATAAAAACCACCAATTTTCAATCGCGTTTAAGACCCGTTGCATAATAATATTAAGTATAAAAACCATTTGATAGTAGTTTGATTATGAATGACAGATCCAGATATTTGGTTTGTGCAAGGTTTCTTAAAGCTTATATAAAACTTGAGGCTTAGTATCATGTACTTGGAAATAATTACTACTTTCAGTAATTAATCTAATTACTATTTTCAGTTGACTACGAAGCCATGTCAAAGCTTCTCGGGCGGCTTGAATAACTTTGAAACTAGGTTGACCACTAACCATACGACAAACAACAACAACTAATAATATGAACAAAGAATATCCCTCCTTTTTTAGCGAAAATAGACTGCATAATGCTGACTTGCCGTTCACAACATAAAGATTAGATTGAATACATGTGTTGTATTTACTGCTGTGTTTTGATAACAGTGTCACAAGTCAATCACGACAATCACTTGCGTCATACTAATTAATATTTTCTTTGACACATCGACAAACAAGCAGATTACAATTTACGAGGAAAGATAAAAATGTGTAGTATCAGCTTAGACTTTCTTCCATACTATGTTGGAGTCGGCTTCCAGTCTCACCGGTTACAGCTGAATACAGTATTTTACATGGAGTTACTGCCTATCTGACCTCTACAACCCAGTTACCTGATTATAACACGATTCCCTTCAGCAAGACTGGTTGTCAGACTTTCAGACTGCCAATGATCTTTGAAAATGTCAGCCGGAACCCACAGTTTAACGTGCCTTCGAAAACACGGAGAAACACAATATGAATAAGATGGTCACCCATCCACAGAACAACCTCGGCAAGCGTAGCTTACCCTCAGAGATCGATCCGCGCGGCTGTTGTTAACTAAGCCGAGCTCCTCCTAAAGATAAAACTGTATACTGTAATCCGAGAAATGTCCAACATTTTTATACAAAACGTAAGATAACTGTGAGTGTTTTTGTGCAGTTATTACATTTCAATCAGTTGTAACCGCAATTGGGCAGTATTCGCGAGATGGCTAGAGGTCAACGATCTTCGCACGGGAGCTACGCTGGACCTTGGGATAAGAAACGAGTAATCTACATTGGTAAACAGATTTTCAAGGCATCTTCGAACAATACTGAGGTTTTCTTTCGTATTACCCGTAAACAACTGATGCTCCACTTTATTCCAACATTTAAGAGGGCCCCTTAACGCTTATAGAAGATGGTTTTCTTATGTAACTTTTGGACGGCCAAGATGTTGAAACTTTTTGATATAGGTCGAAGACAGCTATTGTAAACGCGAATACTGAAAGCCGACTCCAACATAGTTGGACGAATGGCTAGGTTGATGATGGTATCGAGGAGCAAATCAAGAACAATTTCTCATCAATCGGCCACCAATCTATTCCAAGTCCTCTACTGTCGATTCTTTACCTCACCATATATTTACCGACCGGTATCAAAACCGGCTTGCAGAATCTAAGTTGTGAACTTTTACGTAACATGTTGGCATTTATAAGCAGTAAAGCAAATAACATCCTATGTGTATCCTTGTAATACTTGTGAACCAGTTTACGTGCACGAAAATCGATTGTAACGGACATCGAACCGAAACAAATCAAACTGCTAATGAAAGTGGAACTAACTAATACACTTTTATCTCTGCTCTGAAGGACTCATTGTAAACAATATAGAAAATTATATTAAAAATATTAATTTTGCACAATGTTGAACGAAAATGTTCGTCGAAAAGTTAAAATGATTATTTAAATGAGATATCTGACGAAGGCCGAAATTGACGTGAGAATAGTTTTAGCAAAAGTCGGCTCTTAAACTAGTTTACTGCAGGGGATCTGTAGAGCAATTCTCTGCAGTGGGTACTGTCGAGTATCAAAAGTTTGACATTTTAAATGAACTGCCAAAATAGTTCCTACGCAGCCCGCTTGAGGCGCTGATTTTCATACAAAATTTCGCGACAGCTAACTGGTTATCGGTAGTCGATAGTGGTAGAGAATCGAGCTACCGGTGTAGTTATTTAGCTAAGATTTCTTGTGATTGTGTCTTACGGTTGCACAGAACCTTATCTGATGAGGCAAGTGTTAGACAATGCCTGGCGCTGGTTCTCTGACAAAGAATGAGAGCTTACACGTCTTCACAATCTAGTACACTAGAAGATCACTACTTATCTACTTTGGTTCACACTAAACCAACGACCTTACATCCAACCTATTGTTAAAATGCAAGCTTAATATCATAGTTATCCAATGGGGAAAGAGTGGTTACTTACCGTGCCCTTCGCCAGGACTCGAGCACGTGTTTGTGGTAGTTCCTGGTGCGCAGCGCGCGGCGGGCCAGCGCCGTGGCGACGAGCGCGGCGGCGCCCAGCAGCACGGCGCCGCACGCCCACCACACGCGCGCCGACGCGCCCGACACGCGCACCTCCTGCGGCATGTAGCCTGCACACACAACACCACGTTAGTCATGACAAATTACATGGAATCATGCAGGCAACCTTCGTTCCATAGACTGGAAACTAGTTGTGAGTTTGAATCGGTGCCTCGGTTATGAAAGAGGCGGAATAGAGTCGTGGTGTTTAGCTAGGACAGTTTTCAGTGATCTGGGAGGCATGAAAAGCTATCAGCCCAACCTTGATGCTATGGGTTATTCCTGAGAATTGTCTGAACCCGTGATATAGATCCATCATGTACGACATATGATGCCAATCTAAATGACGAGCAATTAATTTAAAAAAATCTTGTTTTTGAAGAGCGTAGAAGTAGAAATGAGAGATTTTTGTGGTTCAAAGATCACGTTACTGAATTTTCGTGTTGATGTACCATCCCACCAAATTGATGGAATAGATTATACTTTTAAAAAATACGCATACATATGTATTATAAACAACTCCCACGCAACTGTCTAGAATAACATTGTACACACCGAATGCATCCAGGAAATAGTATGAGTTTTTAAAACATTAGTCTCTAGACAATAAGAGTATGTAGGCGTAATCGTAAATTTAATATTTACGTGCAAATCACGGATACAAAGTACAATCATGGATCACAAACTGGACGACATTATCTCGCTCAAATCGTAATTAGATTACGCATTGATAAGACCAACCAAAGGCACAATCTCGAAAACGTTTCACTTAAATTCAGATTTCAATGCGATGTAATTTCCGTTTTGTAAAATGACAATTTGTGCAAAAATGGTTGCACACGCAAGTCTAACCGAAGTATCCTCATAACTTCGTCCACTCATTACTACAAAAGCAAGCGAAGGAAAACCGATCCTAATTAGTATATAATATAATTAATTAATTAGCACTATCATATGGAAGGTGACACAAAGCACATATAACACAATGTTATCAATACCTATTTGTATATAGGGTAAGGTCATGTGTACCTAAGAACTATCACTGGCTGAACGTGTGATAAAGATACTCGAATTCTCGATTTAAGCTTTAAATAGACTTGTGTTTGTACACTATACTCTTCCTGCGTAGTTTTGTTTACTAAAAATGCTAGCCTATATCCTTTCCCGTACAATCTATCACTAAGTATGTCAAATTCTACTCAATTCGGCTCAGCCGCTACGACGTAAAATAAATAGTTGGGTAAAATAAGTATTATTTGGTTGTGTTATTGTGATAGTATGGATATTCTGGTGTTCTTTAGCATCACTGCCGTAGGTCCTTTGCCTCATATTATGATAAATGTTTTCAATCAGGCAGTAAATATGAGAGCGTTTTATCAAAGGAGACCCTTAAGCTTTGTTAAATTGTTAGTTACACTTTATTAGAGACTTGCATTGTTTAAAAGTGCAATGAAAATAAATCACTTTTTGTATGATATCAGTGAGTATACAAATTGTTTATCAGTGGGTCTCAATAACACTGATATCTTTGTAGGGATACGCCCACGCTTGGATGTTGGGCAACTGTTTACTATCTAGATAGGGTCTGACCCTCTAGCCCTATCTGAAGGTATCATGTTATAGGCCGTAACTCTATCAGGAACCTGTTCCGGTTTGAAATTTACCATAAAAAATATACTAATATTTTTAAAAACATTGACGTGCCCCACTGCTGGGCTTCCCCTTTTCGCTTTTAAAGCTTTGCAATAAATATGTCAAGAAAAAAAACTATTTGGATATTGTTCATTAGATCTTTTATGCAGAAATCCTATTTCCGTATTACTGTGATCAAAACGACCTGATAAATCTAGTAATTTAAATGGCATTCCTATTTTTAGCATTGATATTTGCTAGTAAAATATTTAATTTACAATCACATCCAAGATTACCGGGTTTAATTTATAATAGAACAAGTATTATAATAATAGTTTAACATAATGTCAAAGGTGACGCTACTATTTTAGGCGGCACACTACGGAACAAATTACAATGCAAAAAATATGATAAAATCAAATCGACCTTGTGAGAATAAAGCCTACGTAACATTATAAATGTATGTGTATATTTTATTACGAGTCGGTCGTAAGCTTATAGCTTATTAGAAAACATAGCTTGAGACGAGATTCTCGCGCTACATACTAAAGAACCTTGCACGGTCAGTTATAGTATAAACAATGTGTAGTATGTAAGGCCGGTTTAGCATATTCGCATCAACAATATATTTGAACACATTTAGCTAGTAGATATATAAGAAATAACAGCCGCGCCATCTCTCAGGCCAACGCTTGCTGAGGTTGTTCCGTAGATGGGTGACCGAGTTTCCCCGTGTTTGGCACGTTAAATTGTGGGTCTCGGCTGTAAGAATATCAAGGGGTAACGTGTTTTAATCCAGGTAACTGGGTTGTGGAGAAGCGAAAGGCAGTCGCTTCTTGTAAAATACTGATATTCAGCTGCACCCGGTGTGACTGTAAGCTTACTCCAACATAAAAGAAAGACTAGGCTGATGCTGACATTGACAATGTGCTCTTTTTAACAAGTATTCCCGAGTCATGCCTAAATTCTCGGTCTATCGATTTGTAGTACAGCAAATGCTGATCAAGAAAGCAGTCTAAACTTCGTCTAGCCATCGTCATTATATTGTCTGTGATCATAATATAAATAAATACAACGGTGAAAGCACAGTCTGAGAGGATTTTATGCCGCATTAACTATAATCGCATCGGCATCGGCTTTACAGCCACAAATCAGTAAACGATCATTGAGGTGCGGAACGCGTGAGGCGGCCATATTGCTCGGTTCATGCATCATTAGTTCATGTAAGACTATCTACAACTACAGCTAGCTCGCTCAACTGCTGCCAATGTGTCTCGGAGCAGGTTTATGCAGTAGCGTGCGCACTGACGTGTGAGCGTGGGTGCGCGCGCGCATCTTTATCAACAATACTACACGCTATTATCTCGAGATCAGCTTACCATGTTTCGGACAGATCTGAATTATAATACCTTTCTCCTACACGTGTAACAAAATTATCAAATTAATGGTTTTTTACTATAATATCCAAAGTTATGATCTTGCAACAGAAACATAATATTAACCTAGATTATTGCTCTTCTATAGAAAAAGCAACTACGTGTCTAAAATAAAAAATTGTTCGCAATAAAAACGAAATAGGTACATAGAGAATTCAAAATGGTTGAGGCTTAATAACATTTTTTATGTATTTTTATAGAGCGCTCAAGAATCAATCACACAGCCTCAGTTTTTTATTCGTGTGCGCCGCAGAATTATGTAAATAAGTTATTAACATAGCAGCAATACAATAACACGATTTATTTTTAGCTTAATTCCAACGTCTCTCGGAACAGTCGGAACCATTAGTAAGCGATTCTGATTTGGGCGATATCGACCAAAAAACAATTTAAAAATCTACTAAAATCCCAATCAAATAACGAATAAACGTTTTTTTCAATTACAAAAACATATGACCTAGCAAACGGACATACTGTTTGTGTGATCTAATCTACGCAGCACAAAAAGTTTGCGAAGTTTACAAACAATGGCTTGCAGTCGGTACACTTTTTGCTTGTCATGTTTGGCCTATTTTGACAAATTTTCGGCACCATGTCATTCAACGATGGAGCATGTTTTATTTAAACCTTTTAGAATTTTGATTTTTAAAATGTACACTGTTCTGGTTAACTGGGATCTTTTACATCGCTCTCGCCCCACCCATTTTGTGTCCTGAGGTTTTTTTCGATAACAAAAAAGGGTCGGTTGCATTCCACACGAAGCAGATGGTTACGTTAACTTTAGCCATTCGTAACCAGCATTTGATATGTAGTTATTCAACTAATATGGTGGCTTTCATTGTCAGCGGTTAACCCTGATAACAACACCAGCCGCGGTTCAACTTTTATCTCCAAACGTTTTCCCTAAATATAATAATAACAGGCCGAACATAACAGACAAAAAATGTATCATAATCATCATGACGAGTGTTTAATTTTCAAAACTTTCCTTATGAACATATTTTAGAAACCGGCCTCGATAATCTCGAAATATTATTCGATTTGGCAAAACGGTAAATGTACGCACTAGCCAACTTTGTATGTTTTTGCTTTCCACACAGTGGTGAGCAGCATATAAAATGCCTTGTACTTAAACTGAGGCTATGTTCGATTTAGGTGCGAAACAAATAATAAGTAGGTACTAAGATCCACAGACTGTATCAGGTCTAGATGTACTCCGTTTCCATAACCTGTGTTTACCTACATGTTCTCCCTTAACATTGCACACATTCTCAATGCTAGAACTTTTTTATATACTTTACATACAAAGTTCGGAGACGCTAGGCTCGGGGTTTTATATCATTGTCTGTGTGTCGTAATTTTGATACAAAACCAAGGTTATGTCGATTCGAGCAAATAGATCCTGATCATCATTTTACAGTCAAGTCAAAAAAAAGAACAGAAACCCAGAACAGACAGAAAGGTATTTATTGAAAAGTGACTTACAGAAGCCGTATGTGATTTCACTGAGTTCGCTAAAGATGGCGGCCCAGGGCGCCTGGATCTGGAAGTAGGCGCGGTAGCAGCCCGGCGCCAGCCGCAGCGCGCACGACACGCGCTGCTCGCCGCGCAGAGAACAGTTGCGCGTTATGTCCACGCCCGCGTCCGACACGAGCTGCATATACATACATATTGCTTACAAAGACACTCTAAAATATGTTACAATGCCACAGATTTACTTCAGAGTTGATCTTCTTTTTTCCATGGTTATTAATTAGAAAACAAATATTTGTTAAACTAACAAAAGTAGGTACGTACCAAAAGTAAGTATGAATTATAAGTCTCGCATGAAAGAATAAATCAAAATGGTAATGGCAATACTGCACCACTAGCAAAAGTACATACCTAGTACCAAATTGATTTGTATAAAAAATATTACATATTTATTCAGTAACAGTTTTACGTAAAGGATTAAAAATAGATAAATCATACCTCAGTAATATTGTCCTTCTTGGTGTTTAGTGTTAAAGTAAAGTACTTCACTGACACACCAAGGTTCCAAATGAGTGATATCTCATCATTTCTGTAAAATAAACATACAATTAGATGACTGGTATACAAAGATGAACAAAATAAAATTAAGATATTTGGATAGAAGTTTGCTACTTAATCATGCCAAAACTACTAAATAAATTTTCATGATGCTTGGCAGTGTTATAGCTTTAGTAACAGAATAACACTAAAGGTTTATAACTTCAGTATGAGGACGATGGAGTTAGCAGAAGCTACTGTATTTACATAAAAAAATAGAGTATGTCTATTAAACTTGAGAGTTGAAAAAAAAGGGTTTAAGCATTTCATCATAAACACCACGCTGGCGACGCCGCCGGCACAAGCTAGCACGTGGTATTGATTATGTATGACAAATATAACACAGAGCTCATTGAAATTTCTGGTTCAATTGTCATTGAAGATTCAAATATTTTAAAAAGTTATTTTTAGACATTGTTTGTGTAGTGAAATGTTTAAACAGTACATGAATAATCAACTTAATTGAATCTCAGATAAAGTTTGAAATAGCCTAACACAGTTTTATGTGCATAACAATGATGTTTTCTTGCCAAATGATGAAGTATGCTTCTCTTACATTTTCCTATACCACTTTACACATACATCTACATCAGTGGGTAACCATAGTCTTTATGATAATGTAGATAGCAATTGTTCCTAGTGAACAGTTCCTTGATGGCTATCTCAATAAGTTACAACACTTTACACTCGTTCAGAAAATATCATATCAGTAATATAACGTAAAGAATTTAAAGTGCTAGTCAGTACTATGTAAAGAAACTATGTAAAAATAATTATGATTTATAAAGTTATTAGGTACATTTTAGGTACATTTATGTTTTTCACTAATTAGGTATATCAATCAAACAAGTGACCTAAACACATAATCTCATCTAGAATTTGATAACAAAATGTAGATTTTTGCAATTCATATTACGGAGCTGTTTTTGTTGATAAAATATCAGTCAGTGCATGGTCCATTTGCTATTATCATTATAACTAAAATTGTTGTAGTTTTATAATGATAAAATATGAATGATTTTGTTGAAAATGAGTTAAGAAAATAGAGTACACTTATAACCCTTTTGCAATAATTTTAGTGTAAGTTAAGTGCTATTGCACTTTCATAATGAGATAAACCATATCTGTTTTCAACAATCAATAAAGCATTTTTTCTGAACATTTTAGTACACATAACAAATTTTTGACATAATCGAACTTATGCCCTTTTTCACTAGAGGCACAGAATGCCAGAGTAGTTAACTCACCCAGGTGCATGATAAACCACTTGTGGCTTGTTGTCTTTATAATCAGCCAATGTCTTAGTGTTGTTGATCAAGAAGTTCTTGTCCCACGGCCGTGACTTCCCCCCCGTGGCATTGGTGAACTCACTCTGCATAGTATAGCAGGCGCCGAACACCAGGTCAAAATCCACTTGATAACACAGCTACAACAGAATAATACCACATTGTTAATACAGCAATCATCTCAACATACTGTGTGGTATTTTTACAAGCATTTTGCTTCTAAAAATACCACTCAGATAATGTAACTGTTGTCATGCTAATACAAGAGGTATTGACATTCAACAGTGGTTTTAACATAGCTAGTCAAAGACAGAGCTAATCAAAAATACCACATTCCTTAGTCTCATATTATGATCTATGATCATACATTTAGTAAGAGAACAATGTAACAACAACAGAGGTCACAGGATGGATTGAGTTTATTATTTGATATATAAATACGTACATATTTACAGTCCATGGCGCGGTTGTCGATGTCCACCACGGCGTGAGAGTGCGTCAGAGGCTTGACCTTCTTCGGGCTTCCGAGACATTTCGACTTAGCCAGGTAGTACCACAGCTGGACGTGCCACTCCTTCACGTCAGGGTCCTTCAGAGTGCACAACTCGGCCGTGTACCGCCCGCCGACGCCGTCCGCCGAAGGCGTCAACGTCCCCGTCGTATTACTGTGATCACTACATCTGTACCGCACATCCTCATCACCGCTTGCAACACACAGTAAACACAACAACGCTACGACCACAAACATTGCGAACACAGTTTGCGAAATTATGTAAATAACTTCATGACGACTACGAGAGACGGCTATAATAAAACTATGTTCTTAAAATACCACACTATTCTTTCCACGGTAAAGCGCACAGAGCGTCAGTTCACAACGATCACTTTATTACCCCGTAACACTAAAGTCGTCCTAATGATTAAGTATAGCTAATTTGTTATTGTTAACACGCACGCATCACAAGTATAAATAAATAGAGATCGCCATTTTCAACACAGGCCAGCGACGCTTTGACAGACAGAGTCCCACCACAGATGCAACATACGCCCGTGTTAGTGTTTGACGCGTGATATCGATATTTCATAAACTGTATTGATGCACTTGCAAAATTTATTTTCACCTACATAGTTCATGGTATGATTGTAATAAAAATCAGCTTATCAGAATAAAACTTTTTTATTTAAACTCATATAGATTCTGTGTTGCTCCGGTACCTAGGCACCTCCTATAAATTGCAGTTGCTATAATATTATCAAGTATCAACAAATTTCAAAAGTCATTTGACTATACGTCCGCTTATTTATAGTGAAAATAAAGCATACAATTGAAATTGATATGTTTTTACTTTGAACATTTCAATATTTACTTTAAATTTAAGAGAATACTAACTAAATCTGGTTGGTTAATCAAAAACTGTTTTTTTCAATTGACCCTGGATTAATATACTAGTTATTCAAGTTAAAAAGTTGATATAGTATAATTTTAATTTTAAACGTCTTACGTTAGCACATTCGTTTTATTTCTGCATTGTCTCACATTAGTTGCGTCAGCTGAGTGCAGCTTTTTCTTAGTTCTGGTTATCGATAATACGTATCTTTGACATCACTATTTACATTCCACAGACTAAAATAACGAGCACAGGTTAGAAATCTCGAGCTCGCTCAGAACGATGGACTATTTTAGTATTTAAGAGGGACCAATATAATAATATAAATAATGGGAACCTATATTTTAACCTGTTAACAAAAAGATAAATAATAATCGCAAATTATTTTATACAAATAATTAAACAGAACAAAAAATTGCGTACAGCCTTTGAAATAATAATTACCTATAAATAATTGTTTTTTAGCGCCTTATTGCCAAGCCATTAGTGTTAAGTGAAGAGATCGTATTGTTTGGAAGATAATAATTGGTGTAAGCGTTCCATGTATCGACCTAAGTTCTGAAGAAAGTATGTGACATATATATAATATTGAGTCGAGTACGATGTCAGTCGGAGCTGAAGCTGAACTAGGCTACGGAGCGGAGCACGTCTAAAATGTCCGCTTTTCCCCAGTGGGTCTTAACAATCAAAGAAATGAATTTTCTTCACAATATAAAGGAGTATATTCCCACTATCTAGGTATATAATTTCGTTGCCAGTATCCAACAAACATATCTTAGACAGAAGCGGGTCTACGATAATACTGATACTCTGTCGGAATAAAGGAGTCTCAAATATGCCTCTCTCGCTTATATTTTCGAAAAGAATAAAACAAATATGTTCCGAAAACAAAATTATAATAACCACACATTTATATTTCATCCGTGCCACAATCGTACTGTCTTCTTACGCTAATAATAAGTTAAGGGCGCGCGGGCACTAGGCGGCGATCTGGTGCGCCAGCACGGCGTACATGGCGAGCGCGGTGAGGCCGAGCGCGGCGGCGTGCAGCGCGCGCAGCGCCAGCAGCGCCCAGGCGCCCAGCCCCAGCAGCGCGGCCGCCGCGTCCTCCAGCAGCGCGCGGTACGGCGACAGCAGCAGCAGCGCGGCGGCGGGCGGCGCCAGGCGGCGCGGCAGGTCGGAGCGCGCCCACAGCCACACCAGCGCGGCGCTGGCGGCGGCGTGCAGCAGCGCCACGTTGGACTCAGCGCACGCGCGCACGTAGCGCCACGAGAACTCCGAGCCGCGCGCGCCCACCCACAGCAGCACGCTGCGGGTCACCACCACCTGCGGACGAACAGTGCCACTCGGTTCGGTAATGACGAATTAAACATCCTCTTAGCCAATACTTGGCTTCTGTGACTGAGTTCATTGAAGCTCGCCAATGGTTCAGAACTGTGCTGTCACAACAGATGAGAGACCAGGTTCTAAAACTTTTTGTGCTCTCTGAGACATGGAGGTCTATAATCTTAACTTTATAACTCTATGCAATCTCTGAGAACATCTCAACAGAAAAACTCTGAAAAGACATTATAGTCAAATCCAGGATTTTAACCCATGATTGTCGCAGTGAGTGAGCAACTAGCAAATGGCCTTCATTTTCTTCCCAACAAAATCAGTTTGCTGATTTCATTTTATTTTTATTTTTTCAGCAGTGATAAAATATTGACTAGAATAATAATAATGTTGAATCAGTAGTTTACCTCAGCACTGGCCCAGCCGATAGCAGACGTGAGGATCTTAGCGTGACCCTTGCCTGGCACTGAGTTCATTGCAAAGTAGAGACCAAACAAGTCAGCAAAGTCCACTGTAGCCTTCAGGATTTCCTGGAATCATTGTTTAAATATGTGTGTAAGTATCAACTACGAACAATCCAGTCAGTGTATTCAGTATTCACATAATTTAATTATAATTCATATTATAGGATACATAATTTAATTACAATAGAGTACTCTAACTACAGTTTTTGTCTACATTCATTTCATATTATATGTCAAGGAAATAATTACACTAGACTAAATTCTTAATTCTAGGCATTGTAAGTCTGTGATAACTGATAACAGAGTCAACATTAGTGACCTACATTTAACTGAGTCAAATTATTCACATGACTTAACTGCAGCAACAAAAGGCAATTGAACTTGATGTTTTTTTACTATAGATACTGAATGTAAAGGTATACTCACCATGAATACATTGTATTCTCCTGTTATGTGGCTACTGTCTGTGTCTGGGAAGAAGGTCGCTAGCAACAGCATCTTGCACAGCTGAGTGAAGATGTACAGCCCTCCAGCGTACACACATTTTGAGAACGTAGCATACTCCGATCTAAAACATTTACAGAGTTATTTGACTATTTTTAATAAGGAAATGATAACCTACAAGTAAAGACACTTACATTCCAGAGAACTTATATGCCATATGATATGGTGCGTAAACCAACGCCAAACAATTTCCAAAATGATACAGAGTCATTTTGATATAAGTTTATCCTAATTAAATTACACTTAGAAATAAATGATTTCAGTTTCTGGAGGACATCGAACTGTATCAACTTTCGCGTCGCAGTTATGAACTTTCTATATTTCAAGCACTATTGTGGTCCTCTTCTGATTTACTGCTTAGATGCTTTATCTTTGTCTAGTAAGTGCAAAATATATTGCATTTTGCTATCACTGGAACACGGCCGTCAAACTGAATTGTCAACTAAATGTCAAATTCTCGTGCTACGTAGATATTTTCTTTTGCGTGAAATGGAGTGAACTGTTTAATACATTTTTCAATACATTTTTATCTCTTGCAATAATAATGATAAAAAAATACAACTAAGACATAAAAAAGACCATATTAATAATTATTTTGTTACTTTATAAATTCTAATATATTTTTATTTTTCTTGGACATAATGACAGCCAAATACAGCGTATAAAGGATTTTATCCTATACCGTTCCTTTACACATACACAAGTAAGTTGTGCCTTTTCATTATATTTATGTAAAAAATATGTCGTCTACACGTTTTCTTCTTTAAAATTCAACTATTAAAGATCTTTATACTCTTTTTGGATGTAATTAATGCAAAAATATCTAGTAAATGTATCAAGAATTATGACTGCAAAACTTTATTATTGTTTTCTATAAAGATTTTGCGTAACTTGGACCGTAAATTGCGCGCCAAATGCAAGAAATTAATGGAAGAAATTTTATAAAATTGTGTTAATACTATTCTTCTAAATTCTTCAGATTTGCAACTTTTAAAGGTAGGTTACTCATTTTTTGAGTAGATACTTTGCAATAAGATTTATATGCAGTATCACTTTATCAGAATAAAGTGGAGAAAATATAGTGATTCTTTTGAGTTGGTGACTAAGTTTATAACTATTTTTTATTATTTATTTAAATAAAAATAATAAGCAAATAAAAACCTACATCGTCAATTATATCTGTTTTATAACACTTGTATTTATAAGATTTTTTATCTTAACAAGGGGTTGAATGTTAGAAAGAGATGCAAAACAAGGGGAGCACTTTAAAAAAAGGGTTGTTTTTTAACCCTTTCGTTTTTTAGCACACGCGCAAAAGGGTAAGGGGTACGTTATCCAATGGCAGGGCAGGGTTTGGAGAATTTTGAATGTTATTTGTCCGGAGAGATGTCCGGGCACTGCTCGGTGGGTGCTCCGGACACTGGTTCACAACAGTCTCCTGTTGGAAGTGCTTGCTACAACCTGTTTATTCAAATGAGGGGGATGATGCGATCCCTTTGCCTATTCAAGAGTTTGTTTTGTAGTGAATTTAAATATTTATTGAGTTTTGTAAATTTGGACGGTGTCAAATATTACTTATATTTTGTGGGTGATTACTTGAAATAGCTGGCTATATGAAATGCAGCTTGGATTTTTTAAGATTGGGTAAGATATTTGTTTTTCTTAGAACTGAATATAATTTATGTACTCAGGTTTTTTTCATAAATATCTAGGTTTTACCTAGATGAGTAGAACTTTATAGGTAGGTAATTATTAATAGTAATTGTCATTCCAACAACATTTTGATTTTAAACCTAATACCTATTGTAAAATTGAGATGTGCATGAAATGGTGTAAAACAATGAGTTGAGTACTCAGTTAAATAATTCAATTACAGCTCAAATTCAAAGACTTTTTAAAAGAATAAAAAAAAGTAAATATTGCTTACTTTATATTATTTTGATTTGAATCAGGCTTAATTCAAAATTAACACTAACAGTAAATTATTTAGAAACACATGTTATTTTATGTATGCATCTATAACTTTAATTTTATAGTAACACAGCTATTAATACCAAATTGGTTTATATCTAATGATGTTTCTAGTAAGTAGATGCATTTTTATCAATCAAATCAATTATATTATTTTACCAGTCAAATATTTACGTTTCTGTTAGTCAAATTAACAGTGCATGACTTTATAGGAGGTAAAGTCAATAACCCCAGCTAGCTAAAACGACATCTCCTTTAAACCATCAATAAGATTAATTTTACAATTATTATTGTTAATTATTCCTTACCGACTGATCACCGCGCGCATTTATTTACCGAAGAGTAGTAGTATCTAATGCATAAAAAAATACTTAATATCTTAAAAGCTGTCTCTAAATACACTACGTTGTATTTTTCGGTGGTGAAATTTACTTTCTGCAATCGTCTGGCCATCATCAGATTATACCAATTTAATAATTCATACCTAATTAATAATAATCTATACGTTTTCGTGGTGATGTACAAATAGGTATGCCTATCTAGATTTCTCGTGCGGATTGCGCAAGTAGCTGAATCAACTGTAACACATAAATGAACCGGGCCTATATGTTATGATTATGATGTAACATAAAATGCAAGACTACATGAATTGATGAAAGTGCCACTGTTAAAATACCTACCTGTTATTAATATTGATAATATGCTCACAGTAGCAAGGTTATGATTTTATCTTAAAAATAACTATTTAAAGGTGTATAACATCAGTTCGTAGTAAATCTTAGGCATAGAAACAAGAGTTCAGTAATGCGTCATATTCACAAGTAGCGCACGAACATTTGAAATAAAATGAAAAAAGAATAAAGGCGGTTGTCGTGAGGAGTCCACTCACGTCATCCCTCCATTACAGCATTGTCCGTGCGACAATGGCGATGGAGTATAAAGAATCGCGGCCATTAGGTAAATTTCCTCATACATTTTTTTGCGTGACACCCTCGCCGCGTAAAAAGTGGGGAAACGTACATTTGTCATGTGGAAGAGAGTAGCGATCGTGGCTCTCGCGAGATCTCAATCTTGGTATGGTGGCGTGAAGTTTTTGTCCACCTTAATCGACTGGGGTGGCTCAGGTACCGCGTTTTTATGTTCAAGACGTTTCTCGATAAAAAAATACTTCAGTTCCGCAATTTGGCAGAGATTTAACTAAGTGTGATTCCGAATTCTTAATTACTGATCTATGGGTGTTTTTTTTTGTTTTTTCGTTTATATGTTTGATTGAGTAGTTATTATATTCTTCTCTTACTTCAATTTCATCAATAAAATTCATCTCATCTTGAAGTTTTATTTTAATCATACCTAACATAGGCGCTTATTTTTATATATTTTATACATAAGTGGTTTTAAGAAATATTAACTGTTTTAAATGTTCGGTTCTAGAAAGTACGCGGACATATCAAAGTATCGTAGTATTCTGAGGTAGAGTCGTAGAGCAATATTTTTAAGTTTACATGAATACTAATTCAGTTATATGTATGCTGCTTGGACTGAATAACTATTTTATGAACCTATATTGCTACTTCCCCAGTCCGCGCTAGAAATCTAGATGGGCATAGCTATTTGAACATCAACACGAAAATGTATAGATTGTTATTAATTATGAATTATTAAATTGGTATAATCTGATGATGGCCAGACAATTGTAGAAAGTGAATTTCACCATCGAAAAATACAACTAAAACCGGGTTTCTGAGGTACATTCAGCGGTAGTTTATCTATTCAATAGCATTTAAACTCATATAAAAAAACGCATTTGTATAGATAAACTACCGCTAAATGTATTCAGAAACCGGGCATAAATCTATTATTCGTTCTTAAACTAGGTATTTTGCTTTATGTGCTCATGTCGGCACTGCACCCATCCATACATACGGACGTCGCAATCAATAATGTATTATAGGAAAATTATTTCAATTTGGTGTGTGAGAGGTGGACAGCCAAATGCATTATTCCGCTCACGTATATTGCAGGCGAGTGTGGCACGCAGATAAGCGAGTATTGAGCCGAAAATGCCGAAAGTCCGAAACACTCCGTCGCCGGGGGGCCTTATCGGAAACGGCTTACGGTGACCCCATGCAAACTCCCTAATGCGACATCGCTCACCGGTCCCTCCCGCGCTCTGCCCTCCGGCGATCGATCTCGATGCAAAATTGCCGATAGGGGATGCCAGTTTTGTTTCTTGTGCGTAATTTTTTTATTGCGATATCTCGATACGATCTAACTAGTTACTGGGACAGCAGGTGGCCGAGGGATGGGCCTCCCTAGTCCCAGGATTTTGTTTATAATTTGTTAAAGTTGGATAAAAGCTTACCCATCTAATCAAATGAAGAATGTCAATTTACATAAGCTCAAGCCTCAGCCGCTTTCTATTTATTTGGAGTAATAAACTTCATGATAAGTTTATGTATTCGTGTTTGGGAAATTTAGAGGCCGCTCATAAAGTTCGATAAGTTTTTATATGCCACTGAATATTGAACGGGGCGCGTACTATATTATACATATTTTGCAATGAAATACACGCGATGGGCCGCGGCACCGTGGGATAGGGTAAGCGAGGTGGAGGGCGGGCGTCTCACAAAATGAATAATTCGTTCAGATTTGATAGCATCACGAGAAACTTCGATTACCTATTCATACACATTATGTTTTATGGAACACGAATTCCAGAATATGGGTTAAAACGTCAAGGCAGAATTTGTGCATATGATATGGTGCTAAACGTTCCTAAATGATAATAATATATTGTGCGTTATTCTTATCCCTGTCATGGTTATTTGCTAACTAAACAAACAATTTTAATAACAGTAACTGAATAAGCTTTTATCAATTTAACAGTAACTGAATAAGCTTTTATCCAACTCATATTAAAGTTATTCGCGAATTAGAATCTACGAAACGTAATGCAGTCAAATGTAATGGATTGGCTGGTGATAATAGCTCGTAATTTTATTGTTTCTATAAGTTACGATGGTAGTATAAAAACGCTCCCCTATTTCTACTGATACCACCATAACTATCTACATATAAAGACTGTTGAGTTTTATAACTGTTGAACAACAGTGTCTGTCTAGTCTAGATATATTAAATACTACCAGAATGCACAAAAAGATGAAAAGTTTCGTCTCGAGAGTAGCCGTGTTATTTGGTACAAACACGACATCTTTTGTCGAGCTTGAAAATTCTCGTGATTTGTGCATAACAAAAATGAAAGTATGGTAATGATATGCATTAAACGCAAATGAAGTAGAAAAAGTTCGATTTATATGTATCATGGGTATGTGCGCAGATCGGTTCTACTTCCTGAGTTATTTACGCACCCCAGCACCCTCTGCGGGCTCCACGCCACCACCGACACAACTCACATATTTATTCATAGGCCTGTGCGTATTTTTTACTTGGTCATAAATATTAAAGGCGGCTCGTGCCGCTAGGATTTTCAATTCGACAGCGACGTCGGATCCCCTTAGATTTTAGGCTTTCTCTCTTTCCGCGGATTAGAGCGGTTTGATGTATGGCCGCGGGTGGCGGTAAATCAAATTTTGATTGCTATTTTCTTTGTGGAAAGTCGGAATCCTCCGCCGGGGACGAGCGTCGTGTAACGTGGGTTAACCGATCCCCAGGCGCGCCGCCGCCCGTCTTATGTGGATTGTATGTACAAGACGTATATTTCGTATTTCTTATTCTGGGATTGACGTAAAACCGATTCCATTTTTTCAGAATAACTACATCCAAATACTTAAGAACATTAAGCGGTTGTAAAGGATCATATCTCTTGCGTTGACTGAACTGATAGTATAATAGCTATAGCTAGATGTTTCGTGAAGTCTTAATTTTGAACTTTTAAGGTTAGGAGCGGTTAGTAGTTATTAGAATAATTATTGTCAATAAGATTTTTACTCAAAATACGGGGCTACTCAAATCAATTGATTGTACATTACTTTAGAGACGTTTCTAAAGAGCATCCACTTAGGGCCCTTTGATACGAATTTAAGTTTACTTAGGGCTATTGAAATCAAATTTGCTTGGATAAGTTGATTTTAGTGAAATAACTCGTAGCTCAGGGAGACGGGCGCGTAGTAACCGCTTGTGTGATCCAATTGCGGACCGTTCTAGAGGCGATCCAAACGGATGGAATCAAATTCAGCCGCCCTTTAAATATTTGAACTGATGCTGGAGGCGCAACGAGGGACCGGCCCGCGCCGGGGTCGGGGCCGGCCAGGGGGATACACAAATCACAAATTGCTCTTGTTGAATTTATTATCGTTCATGCATTTTACGAAACATTTGAGGACGCTTATTTAAACTCAACTTTATATTTTGAAGTATCATAAAGCGTTCGCAGACGTAAAGAGGATCGTATGCGGAACACTGCATACGTAATAGAAGTATATTCGAAGCAGTTAGGTTGAACGAGCGGGCAGCGCGGGGCGGCGGCGGAGGGTGGGAGCCCACCTCCGGATAAAAAAAGGATCTCGAAAAATTCTCGACCCTTTTTATACTAAATAGATAGCTAACACGGCCTGAGTGGAGTTTCAATAGATGCTTTCTCGACGGAAGAAGCGACCTGTAAGGAATCGAGGGGCCCAGTGAAAAACCGTGTTATATATCTACCGTCGCGTGTAGTGCGTGTCACACAGTTTTTCCTTTTATTTTTTACGCGTGCCCTCCTCAGAGGGATAAGAGGAATTCTTTTTAAATTGGAAATGTTTTCTAAGAGGATTACGATTTGCGGAGGTGTGCGCCGATGTTGGGCGTTGGGAATAAGGGATCGTGTTACTGTTTTGTGTTTAACATTCTTAAAATTCCCTCCATTATGTGTACGCATCAAGTGGGATTTGTGTTGTGATTGAAACACATTTCACTCTATTCACCTTTATTCGTTTTATTCATGTGAGATATTCTATTAGAAGTATTCTTACCTAATCTTAATACATAAAATGTATTTCCTCCCGCTTTATTTGACGAGTTCGTCACGCCTTATCCTGTAGGTACTTTCTTTAAGCCGACTCGACAAAAATCCCACGTTGGCATAAAAAATATCGTGTAAGTTAAACTAACAATGGGGCCGATATTCCAAGTGACCATTACTTGTGTGAAGTTGATGTAAGCACAAAGCTAGCTACTTTTGTCGAATAAGGAATATTTTTTCTGCCGCAGTATTAAACGTGCTGTTAAGGAAATCTTTAATGTTATTGTAATAAAGTCTACAACAGGCTGCGTATTGAATACACAGTGGGAACCGAGGCGATTATCCTGTGCAGTTGCACCATTAGCAATGGGGATTCAGTTTAAATTTTCACATCACCCCCGCCCTCGCTGCTTATAGTTTGCACAATTTGAAAGCTTTTGTTGTAAACAAAAAATAAACTCCAACGAGTAATAACATTTATTGGTCAATTTACATTAAAGTAATAAAACTTTTTATGATGTGTTTTTTGCAGTAAAATTATAGTAGTACCACAAAATACTATAAACTTTCATTTCTAACTGGAAGAAGGGTGCGTTCAAGTTGAATAGTTACGTGGTTTATAATTAATTATTAACATAAAACTTATTGTTTTACCGGTATCTTTAATTCTTCGAGAAGTGCTATATGTGTATTCCCTGAGATTTTCTGTATTTTTGAACTTATTTGAACCTTAAAAAGCTTCTCATAATGAGGTCTCCAATTTATTATAGTTTTTAAGCTGCTGCACTGTATCTTAATAGACCCACACGCGGGGGTGCGTGATCTGAGTGTGAAGAAAAAAATATTTTTGGTAACAATGAGGGGATTGCACGGTTTAAAACTGCGACCGCCTTCCATAACTGAGTTTTATACACAGTGCACTGTGATTGTACAATATCTATTGTGAACCATGACAGGTGGTCACATTATAATGATAAATAATATAATAAATGAATGTAAAATAGTAAGAATGGTTTCTTATCCATTTCCTATTTAGACAGCGGGATCAGGAAATAAGGTAAAAAAAATTGTCAGTGATTAATTCTACCAACGATAGTTTTTGTTAAATTAAAATAAAGGTTACCAGACAATTACCTCCAGGGTTTTAAAACTGTAGTTTCCTCGTTAATTGTTCTTATAACTAGATAATTGAATAAAAATGTTTGATTAAGTGAAAAAGTCAGTAGGTACTAAAAGGAAATCTCTGACGCACTGGCTCTTTTATGATTATTTAATTGCTTTCAATCCAAGCCATATCCATAACGTGTTAGATTACAGTATGATGGCAATTAAAATGTTTAGTAAGTGCAATATGATGTCGAATTATCGCAGCTGGACGTAACTTGGCGGAGTAATGTGCGGTTTATGCTGTATTAAGATCATTTTACTATTACGGCTACATGTTGTAGGCACATAAACCGGCTGTAACCGACACTGGTCATTACGCGAAACGTCGCAAAACAAACATATATTATTGCGACATGTGACACTCTTATTAGAACACGCGCTAATCATTTAAAGCTCGTAAACTCTGACGCTTCGAACGAGACTATTTGTTAGTACAGGTTTTAGAGTAATTTTAATCTTTTTACACGGGCTGTTACTTATAACGGACATTTGAATGTGTGCTTATATTGTTTATCGAAACAGTCTAGACGTCTATACTATTCTGATTCTTCAGTTTTATGACGCAAAAATGATCGGTCAAAATTATATTACACGATTCTGATAGGTTAGAGAGAATAGCAGAGAATACACACGGTATAAAACAATATTATGACAGGCTCTTTATCTGACGTCGCTAACAAAACATCGCAAATAAAGAAAAACAAAACGATGTCTTTCAAATAATAAAACATTTTCGACTGGTCGGATCACCTCCACCCTATGGTAATAAAAGAGATACATTATAAATCGTATGGGATATTGTCCAGTTGTTATAGGTTATAGTGACGGCGGACGCGACGCGTGTTGTACTTAAACATTTTATTGTTTTTTCACGGCGGCGTATAGCATTAGTACTGCGTTATAATATTTTGCTTAGTACACAATAACGAAAGACATAAACGATGTTATGTCGGACCATGTTCCACGGAAATTAGGCTTCGTAAAACGTTTATAATACATCTCTTTATACTTACCTATAAACTTATAAGATAACCTTTATGTGTTTGTTGTCTTGTTTGTTTTCTGTTATTATCACAAAACTACTGACTATTTCATCCTGATTGTACACATTTGTATAATTTGATTTCGTACCCATATTATGATATATCTATGTATTATAAATTAGACTTGTCAACTATATCTTGAAGCTATGTAAATGTTAATAATAAATAATTGTTACAAAAATTATGCAGCTACCAATAATAATTGGGGTACCCCAAACAAAATTAATGGATCGTGCAGTAGGTATTGTATCTTCCGAACTGGTTGCAATTTCATTACTTTTTCCTTTATATTCGTATAAAAAAATCATTTGATTTTAGGAAAGTACCAATATCAACCGAATTCTAATTATTCCGTATTATTCTAGGACTAAAGGTATTATACTACAAGACTAAAATGCTTTTGCACTAAGCTACAGTGTAATATAACTTCTAAATGAGAATCTCTGATTTTCAGAGTGTATCAGTTTACCAGCCAATCGTTATTTCCTGCCAATATATAGATAATGATGAATGATTGATTTCAGTTAGACGCACTCAGTGACGCTCAGTAAAAGGGTTGTGTTGTGAGTGAGAGGAGTGCTCGATACTGAGTGATGGATGAACGGTAATCAACACTCTTTGTCTCCTGCGACTCGATATTGCCATTAGCACGATCATATTTACTAATATCTTACTAATACGCTAGTTACGATATCATGAATCATTCGCGACTGAGTTTCAAGGAGTCAAGTTTTGCACCAATACTTGCCTAATAAACTTTTACACAGTCTTATTTGTGAAACCTCTTCATACAAAGGACTAGTCGTAGTGCATTAGGTAAACTGTAATACCTTCACAATACCTACTGCTACTTATTGTATGTCTGTCATTTTTATCCGGTGTGAACCGGGTTGCTCTGATAAATTTAAGATCATTTTGTATTACACAAAGAGTTCGAGTTTATATGTAACGAGTCTATATAACTGAACCGGAGTAATATTTTACATAAAAAAATGTGTAAATCTGTTTTGCTTTTACGTCAAAATGATAAATGAGTACTTAAAAGGCTGAAAAATTACCCAACCATGTTTTCTCTGTAAAATTTCATTGTTTATATAGCCGCTATCAATATACAGATTTTTTATAAGTAAAAGTGCTTGCCACCACGAGACTGCCAAGTGCGTTCGTTTATTATAAATAAGTTTTATTGCTGATTTATATGTTGTATATTTTAGCCACCGATCTCTTTTATAGCCACACAAACAGATACATTTTTTATCTGGCGTTTGACGTGGAGCCAGTGGAGCCGGTGACTATCTGACTCGACATGACTGTGCACTGAGGGCAATCAATTTATTCCATTAACATATAGTTTCTTTATGAAATTTCCCGCCTTCCCGGGGCCTGAAACGGCGGCCATGATTAATATTTCAACCGTGACTGGGCGCGCTTAACCGACCGGAATATATCGCTTATCTAATATACGTATGTATATGTATACGCCGTTTTGTATGTTTGCTCACGATGCCCTACCTACATAACGTATTTTGAGAACTGATTAATGAAAAATATGGCCCTCCTCGATATGTCGAGTGCTCTACATTTTTTGGCAGCGAGTAATTTCAGTCACGAATTCCTTGACTAATGTGATTTGATTTGCTTTTTATGTAGGTAATTTATTTGCACGGTTTTTTGTACGTTAAAATCAAGTGTGGTAATCACATTAAGTAAGCGCAAGTCACCGTGTTGTTTGAACTGATTTAATGTTTATTCGAGTTAGTCTCTGTTTTACCGGGAGTTCCTTAAGCGTGAGTTATTTTAGGCATCATTTTTTATGTGGTCCATAGGGGTGGAGGCGGCACGCAATCCATTAAAGCTGAAAAAACACTTGAAATTCAGCGACTCATACAATAAACATGGCGTGGAGTCGCGCCGAGGGTTTTTGTCGCGGAGACACAACCGCGCTTTTTTGCCAACGCTTCTTGTGCACAGTTTTTGTGAACAACTCAGGAGCCGATTGCGATAACACGTTTCTTTTGGACTTGACGTAATTGTATTAATTTTTTGTGTTTGAACACGTATGGTAATAGAAGTTATATTAAACAAGCACTTACCAATGTGCTGTGATCGCTAGTAGACGTGTTAAATTTTATGTGATCGTGTCAGAATTATTATGATGGTCAGTAATAAATACGAATAACTGGAGAGATATTTCCATTTCCTTCTTTGCCAACTGCAAAATTAAATTAGCGTAGATTTAATATTATTTTCTTCAATTCTGTGTAATCATAATACATTAACGTTGTAAGTCATATAACTGTACAAAGTATTTCTAAAACACTATCTGAGAGGAACAAAAACTGTAGTTATATATTTTCATTTGATTGTTGCGGTTAGCGTGGTCCGTGGTAAGGGCCTTATTATTCAACGCATAAACTGGGGAATATTTTAGCTGCGAGGCTCCGTCGTCGAGGGATTTTGAGCGGCGGCCGAAAAAATTGATGCGACTTATCTCACCCGCGCGTGTTCCCGCTCTATACCGTCATATACCGCCACACATCGCCATACACGCCAGATAAGCGTATGATATGTTTTATGCATGTTTGGATTTAAGTTTGCCACTATTCACTATGTAAGGAGGATCAAAAAACGGAATAATTTCGAAACATATCGCAAGAAGTATCTCTACAGCAACTTTGTATACTCATTCAATAGCAGTGGTATTTTAAACTACGAGTTTTATTAATCTATTTATTTTATAACTCAATTGTATTTTTTGGTTATAATGTTTTTGCGATATTCGTTCAGCAATTCGATTCGATAAATCGATTTGTTACGAATACCCGCGGTTTACACTGAAACGTTAACTGTACTTCTTACTATTGTTATTTCGAATACTCATACCTACCTCATGAATTAAATATTTAATGATTATTTAAAAGCAAAATTCAATTTGATCGCTTTTTAGTAGTTAGTATTTTTAATGTCTAGTTAGTTAGATTCCAAAAAATGTAGAAATTATTACATAATAGAAACGAAATGAGCCGTGAAATTTCCATGTACCTTAATAAAACGAAGGAGCGATGTCGATCAGCATACGCCCAGTGTTAAGATATGGACGGTGAACATTTGAGAGGGTGAGGTCCCTGCTGGCGCGCTTGACCTCACGTCTCGCGAGGGTAACTTAACATTCACGGCATTGTTCTTTTATTGCACGTACGAACAGCGCACTGCTCAACTGTTGCTGAAGGGGAGACTTTGCCTACCGACGCGTTGACAACGCACTATCGATTTATGCGCACTCCCAAATATATTGAATATTGAGATGACTCAACTTGAGATTCAAATACGAGAAGGAAACGTATGCTGAGTAGAAATTATTAGTTTGTAACTTCAATATTGGTAAAAGTAGCATTATTAAGTAGCTTATGATTGTACAATAGGCATATTGGTTCACCTTCAATAAATAAGTAAATAAAAAATAAATCTTTTTGGACAACTCACACTCGGTCATTAGATTCCAAACTAAGCAGATCTTGTACTATAATACTATAATTGTAAACAAATACCTAATAAACTTACTTTTATACTTCAAAATACATACTTATATAGATACATATTTGAAGAAGAGTGCAAATCATGAATCTATTTAGTTCAAAATGTTTGTAAGTTATGCAGGCTTTGATAACGAGCTAATTTTAATTTCAAAACGCATTTCCGCTAGGTTGCTTGAAATTAATAGTTAATGAACGCGTTGTGTATGTCGTGTGTCTAGTTATCTAGTATAAACTATTGCAATCACGTCCTGCTTCGTCTCAATCACGTTTCTTTATTCAACATCTTTTTACAGCATCCGTGAGCTCGTCTTACTTCACGGTGGTACTTGAAGGTACAATGGCAATGATAGCTTATTTGGTTCTTCTACCATATTCGTGTAATGCGTTTCAAGTGAAATATCAGTAGTTTTTATGAGGCAATTATTAGCATATTGTGTGTCAGCGGGGGTCCGCGGTCGGCGGAGCGGCCGCCGGAGCGCCCGGGCGGTCCCGCCGGCCCCGCTGAGCTCATAGATAAACATGTCGGGGCTTCCGAATACTTGTGCCGTGCACACTGATATTGATTTTGTTTTTGTAACGACGGAATATATGTAGTGTGAGACACGATCATTTGTACATTGTCCGCTGATCCGCTCGGCCGCTGTGCTCCAAATTGTTTGTTTTTCTTTATGATCAACACGATTTCATATTTTGTTGTAATAAATTATCACTTTCTGTCTTTCTGCGCCGATTTTTCCATTCTCGGACAACTTTATTTGGCGAATAACTGTTGACAGATCCTCCATACATTACATCTGAGAAAAAATTGAACTCATTACTTAAAACAATGTTGGCGTTGCTTAATTCAAGTTCGTACATTGTAAACATTTTTCCACGAAGTAGGATAAATACCTTTGGAAAAAGATTTATTAAAATGTTCACAGAATCTTACAAATATTTATGAACATCATAGTTTTTTGCAGAATGCACTGATAAATAATTTATGAAAAACAACAATCGATTTAGAGTAATACGTATGTTTCGTTAAAATCCGTGCGCATACGCATGCATGCATAGTTATTAGTAGTTGTTAGTCGCGTGATCGTGTCGTAGTCGTGCCGGTGTCGTGCGGCGCACATAAACCATAGCTTTAATTACTATTAAACACAATTAAACTCTGTGCATGACTCGCACGCGGACATAACACGTAACGTGCGCGATTACATATGTTTTACATTCATTAGGAGATGCTGTATGATTTGATTTGTGTGAAATTATCCTTTTAGATAACTAATTGAGAGACGGATTGACAAAAATTATTGAGATTTGGTATTTTTATTCGATGTCATAAAATATTAATAGATGTGATTGATTTTCTTTTGCCAAACAGATAATAATCTCTACTCTACCCAATAAGAACTCTACATTAATTGTACCGTTTATCAAAAATTGTTATGTGTCTATGGGCCTTGATAATAGTAAATCTTCTCAATAAAAACTCCTAGATTCAAATTCAGGTAAACAAAAAAATATATAAACATAATACGTCTAGAAACACGTGTCCGCCCTTTAAGAAAAAGAAAATATTTAAGCATTATCGAGTAATGAAAAGTGATAATGAGTCCGCAACAAGTTACGTTCTTAGTCCATCTATATCCAAATTCCTCTCCGCGATTTATGATCGTTGAGATGCGCACGCGCAGTTTCTCAGAATACCCGCGCACTCCCCCCCCACGCGCTGTGGCGGCCGCTCAAAGCTACGCTAGTTTATTTCATGACCTTATGCGTTTTATTCCACGGTTTTAATTACAGACATTACATGGTATTGGCGATAAAATCACGGGCTCATCGTTTAATCACATTAATATCTGTCTGTCTATAACTCTGAGTATTCAGCATAGGTTCCATTAGTTTAGCATTCAGTTTTATTGCCTGTAATATTCTCGATGTTTAATAAATACCACTGTAAAACATACGAATAGTAATAAATAACTTATGATTCCACTGCTAGTGCCGTTGCCCGGAATAATATAGTGTTTAGACTTTCAATTTCTTCACGTTAGTCAAGTGCAGGTTTGTATGCTTTTAAAACTATTAGACATGCATGCATCTTAATGTTTTCTTTTACAGATAGAGCTAGTGATAACCTACAGATTTATACTTAAGTTTTGGTTTGCTTTCGACCGTTTGTCTTAGAGACGAATATGTATGTATATCACTCTTATAATCTCCTAAGAGGGCAAAAGGCTTATATTACAGTATACGTGCTTCTGCCTGGTCTTTGAAGCATAAGAAGCGTCATGCAACAATTCCACACATTAACATACATTCATACCTTTAGACCGGAAACAAACCTTTGATTCTTCTATCCTATAATTCTTCAGACTTACGGCTTTTTTTAGTTCATATCGTTAAAATGATAATAGAGTATCTATATTAGAGGAATTTCCTAGATCTAAGATGGTCTTCGCACGCAGTTTGCACATTAAGCGTGCTCAAATCTAGTAGCCTGTTTGTATTGAGTTGTTTTGACAATCTTCGACTTTAACTAGCATCGGCTGGTGTTAATGTAATCTTTAGACACATTGTTACAATTTCTTGCCTATCACTAAGGCAGTATTATTGCCCGCTATTCTCAAACTTAACCTTTTGAGTATATTTTAATATGCGTTGTCTCAATCTGTGAAGTAAAGAGCGCGTCGAAGCATCGATAGTAGGAGATAATTGCAGTCATGTAATGCTTACCATACTAATGATTGATCATTTGGCAAGTGCGGGCCGGTATTACGCTAAGCGTGGCGGTGTGTGTGATGCGGCGGGCTGCGGGCGGCGCGCTTTGTGCCGCGGAGAGCCGCGCAGCTACTGCGCCCGCGCCGCCGCGCCGCCACCGCAAGCCTGAACTGAACGCGCACCGCGAATCTCTAATGAGCTCTCCCGGTATCAGGGCTGACCCATGCTTCTAGGACCATCTAATACGGTTAACTATTGTTGAAAAAATCTGGTAGCCTGGCATCGAGTAAGTTATCTTAGGTTTGCCTATCGTAACTAACACAAAGTACCTCAGTTGCAATTATTGTGCTGCGTTTGCATTCGACTGGGAATCTAAGCAAATTAAGTAAATTTCTTGAAGCCAGCTGTGAGAAGTTGAGAACATTGGTGATATTTGAGGTCAATTATTACAATTATATAGGTGCTTTGACGCTCGTAAAGAGCAACACTGCTCAACGGCATAACTCCATAAAATTCTATTGCTTACCATTAACGCAGTCATTACGTGTCGCCGACTTTGAAGTGGGGCTAATAAGTGAATAGTGGTAGTAGATCAACGAGGAATGAGAGATGAGCTTAATTACAACACTCATGTAACATTCTCGGTGGGTTCTAGGTTATATTTATTCGTGTGGAGCGGCCCTGGTCCTTTGCGGCGCCGCCGTCACCTGTCATCCATCAGTCGGCGACAACGCGCATGCGCATACCGGCCGCCGCAGATTGCCCCGCGCCCGCGCCGCTCGCGGATTCAAATTTAACGGTACAAAGCGATCGGAACGCAACAAAACTGTAGCGGGCCGCATTCCGACCCGGAGCGAGTTAGACTACTTCTGATGACGAACACTCACAAAAAACTCATGCACCGCTGCTGGATTGTGATCACCAGCTCCGATGTTTAGCCTATTTCTGCTTATACGAATATGTCGGCTACGTAGCAAATGAGAAAATCTGAATACTTACATCATGTCATATTTTCATTAGACTATGTTTTTCCTCGTAATTATTTGCACTAAGTTTACCACTTTTCAAAAGTAATATGTAGTCAATCACTTTTTAAACTCCTAGTCCCTATCATATACTCTTGGATTATTCATGACGGAGATGTCGTTACATCCTTATACAGTTCCTAATAGACTAAATAGGCGCGCACTATTAAGCAATTAACGCTGTTTACAGAATAACCGCTTTCTGATCCTGGTAAAGTCCATAGGGTTTTTTCCGGGCCTATTACTTACCAGACTTTCTTACATGGGCTATCTAAGAGATAAAGTGTTAGTTCATCTTTGGCAGGAAAATAATTTGTCGAAAACGTGACATAGATGAAATTAACCTAAACAGCCGAATTGCTACAATGGTTTTTAGTGTATTTTTGCCTGTAAAAGGGCTCTTATGTGATTTATCAGAAGAAGTCTTTTTCTTTACCAACTATCTATAATGACCTCCCTGTATGCTCCAATACTACTAATAACAAATTCAATATTAGTGATAGATATTACGTTTATAATTTTATTGCAAAGAATATTTTAGCTCAATATATCTTAGGACTGACTTTGCAGATGAGAATGCAAGCTTTGCGTATCAAAAATAGATTACTAGTAATGATTCTTAATCATTTAAGTGAGCAATAATAGATACTGCACGACAAAGTATAGTTCGAAATACTTCGTACTATCAACAGTAACTGTAAGGCACATAAACAGACACAATTGAGCGTTGACATTGAGGCTGAACGTGGTCCCGGCGTGTCGCGTGTGACCCCCGCCGTGGCTCCGCATCAGTATGCCGGCATCCGCGCACAGCCCAATTGCCTGAATTAGCATACTTATACCCAAGCGCCGCCGAATTCGCCTTGTATCACCACTATCAAAGAAAACACCGACACCACGCCAAAACCTACCTAACATACCTCACAATAAAACTCATATTTATTCAACATTCAGATCAGTTTTATTGATGAGAGCATTGAATAAGAAACACCAATTTGAATCTTATTGTTAATTTACAAGGTATCTTTTACAGTGGGAGGTTAATTTTAAAAGTGTACATATTAGGATCGTCAGGCGTCGAACTCTGACCCGTCGGTAATGGGCGCAAATTGATCGCGGAGGCAAATTTTTCTAGTGATTATGCGGCACGATCATAAGATGAGCCGCTCGGTAGAGTGTTTGTTCCATGTCGGAATGTTCCACACAAATTGGCGAGGAATCAGCGCTTGTAGCGACTCGCTTTGTTTTATTTTGCATAATCAAGATTATGCAGATTGGTGTTTTGCATATTTTAAGATGCAATTGGTACAGTTGAACATGACTTAGTGTCTAGCATCATTTGCATTTCATACCATAAAATAACAACCACGAGCATATTTTTTATCACGCTTCAAAGATTTAATTATTAATGATTTCATCACAGTTAATAAATAATAGAAATAGTTAATTTATGCACCGTATTCACCGTTCTTTAATAAATCCAAGAAGAATACTAATCATCAACTGCATACAACAAAGTAGCGACGAGTAATGCTTAGAATTAGAAGGAAAATCACTTTCTGGAAAATCTAAGTTATGCAGGATGCAAATACTAATTAGTACTGTTTATTTTGCTCATTAGTGTATCATAAAAATGTCTGACGAATCAGTTGGAATGTTAACGACAACAAAACTGCTAGGAATTTGTTGAAAAACTAAATATCCGTGAATAAGAACTTTTAATTATAACATTTGTGGAAGTGGAGGTCGAGTCCGCTGCTCCACGGCTCCACTCTTGTTACGCGATGACGGGAAAAACATCACAGCATTATCTAATTAAACGTCCGATTGTGATGTTTCCCTTAATTGCTAGTTAACGATGTTTAATTGTTAACGTAACGCGGCCATGACACCGATTTGTATAATTTTATTTAATTGCTAGTTTGTCCGCACATTCTGAAATGTCGCTCGACTGTTGTAACGCCCCCTTCAGGATTATACTTCACGCAGTGTGCTAACTGTCATTCTGATTGTCGTGATAACGCTGGTCATGCTACTTGTCAATCGCACGAGGTCGCTTTACTTTGTCTATTTCTTACATGACTGAATTCCAAGATAATCCTATAATTTTTATTGTTTTCTTATCATCCTTTACAATCTACCATTTTGACTTAATAAATCACGATTGTTGCATACCAGAAGTAGGTACTAAAAGTACATGCTTCAGTAGTTATGAATATAATAGAGACGTTATTGAACGCGTAGTATAAAGTTGTAGCATTGTTCTGCTTCATTATGCCGTAGGCTGAGCGTAGTGAGTAGTGACGATGGATGCGTGTTGGTACTTAGCCGTGTAAAGTGTTAGTTATTGGTGTAAAACAACACCGAGGCGTCGGCGCGGGCGGGGCCTCGCTAGAAAGCTGCCAACATTACCGACGCTCCCACACACGCGACCGCCGCTCTATGATGAATTGCACGGAATGCTTCCAACATTTGCAATTTAATCGTTCACTATCAACAAATTAAATCAAAATCAAGGCGGTTTCTGACAGCATGAAGCATTGCCAATGCGTCTGAATTAGAGTTGCGTTGCGTATAATGAATGTAAAGCACGCGTAAGTGCCGTCGGTCCGCAACATGTCCGGTGCCCTTTACGTGCTAACAATGGACACAATTTACTTTCACGGTGTTTTTTTTGCGTGGGCCGCATCGCCTCCTACTTTCTCCTAATTAATGATAATTTAACCCCGTAACTGTACACGAGTTTTATCGGCGATAATGAACCTTAGCGCTGGGAAGGAACGGCGTCATGTCTATGAACTGCAACCTTTAGCGGTCAAGGACAAAGAAAGGAGGTACAATTTCTCCGCAGACATCGGCTCGCTATCAATTGACACGTACTTAGTATCGCTCGCCGCTATCCGCTGTTATTACTCAACGACTGTGAGCGTTTTAACTTGCTGTCTACGGAGACAGCGAAATTAGTTCTCATAAATGTCTGATACGAACGACATTTGTAACATACGTATGTTTAAATTCTTCGTTAAAGGAGTGTTTAGGGTGACATGTTGTAAATGCCAATAGCCTATTTAAGCCATCTGTTACGACGTGCAGCGACGACCGACAACCGACGCTTGTTGCGTGAAACATTGACCTTTTTGTTTTTCGATTGAACACCCACAAAATAATGTAGTTTAATCTTTGCAACATACTTACATGTGAAATATGCACGAATCATTTTAAAAATGATACAGAAATCTCTTAAAAGTACTTTTGTAACATTTTCAATGGATTTAAAATGTTCTATTCAGCGCATCGTGGACAAAAGACAGAATGTCTTTGTGTCGTTGCATTGAGAGACGCTACAATATAACATTCATATTTTGGATTTTGTATTGCAATATTTCTTATTGTGGCTACTAATAGATGCACTTACGAGTAAAGTAGATTGTATGTCTTTAGTACCCCTTGTAGAAAGTAATGAAGCTATAAAACACGTGTATTTCTGACCAATTTTGTGCCAAGGAAGGTATTAATCGCATTTAGCCTTTAACGCAATATTTCTACACTACCTATAAAATATCAGTAATTTTTAATATCACTTCTACAAAATGCAATGCTGTACTTTAAATGTCTTTAACAAAACGTACTATCCCACAATGGATAAATTGAACAAAATTTTAAACACTCCCCTACTATTCTTAATCGCAAAACTGTGCATTTAGTATATTTGTGTATCGTGCCAACAATAGCTGTCACATGTCACCCGGCGTCGCTCGTATATCCCTCTAATAACGCCGTGCTGTTTACTCTCGAATAAAATTTAACTCGGCATTTCTATTAGACGTGGTTTTACGTTCGTTCCTAGCGTCGCGTTATGAGTTTAATCATTTTGCCTTTAAGTTTTTATTATGTTGGCCAAGTTCCGTTGTTTGCTTGCATTTTATGTTACTTTTATTAATAATAATGCAAGTTGCCGACGTAATGAAAGGCTAAAAGTTTGAATTATCAAAACGGATCAAAACTTTACCGTTTCTTAAGGATTTTCATGATTTTATCGACTTTTGAAGTTCAATGAGCCGTCAATTGACTGTTGTTTTCAATATCTTGTAGATTTTTGTACCTACTCTATTATATCACTGTATATTGCTTGCGTGATTTAAAATTATAATAAGTTAATTAAGTAATACATAAATTGGGAAAAGTTACAGTAATTTGGAAGTAAATAACAAAGGGAAAAAAAAACATTAATGAGCTTCGAAACCGCCTGAATTCCTGTAAGTTAAAAATAACAGGAAAGACAAAATACATAAAAGACATCAACAATATCATTACAGAACACATTAGTGTAACAACTGGGTACAGTAGCCGTAGCGGGTATAGCGGGTATAGCGGGGGTACATCGGGTATACCTCTGACAAGCAATTTGGTGAAGTAACAACATTTCATACGACGTACCGGCGATGTTTGCTCTTCAAGTTTGCACTACCTCGGGGGCACAATTTAATTACCAAATGGAGCGTTTTTTTGTGACCCGTGGAGCGTGTAAACAGGGTCCGTAACGATGTGTGTGGAGGCCACTGGTATTCCTTTATGTCGGGACGGAATCCAAGCCTCAGGAACAGGTGGTACTCACCATTGATTGGGATTATTTAATTGCCATTGTGTGTTTTGTCAATCACGTTCCTTTGTTCTCTGATAGATAATTGGGCTCTTTTTAATTTTGGTTGTGTTTTGTTTTTGTTTTGGATCTTGATGGTAATGTTTTAGTTCGTAATGAGAGTTGGGTTTAAAGTAAATAAGGTGGTTAGTCTAGAAGCAATTTGACTTTAAGTCTTGTTATTGGTCACGAAAGATTTTCATGAAAATAGATATGGAAGTAATAACTTCCCTCCACTCCTCTTCTCTTGTGGTATTAAAAAAAAAACATGTGGAGTAACTTTGTTTGTTGTGTTGTGTTATGTTTATGCAAATCTTACCTAATTTTCTTGTGGATATTTGACGACCGTGCTTTTGCATGGTCTATGCTATAAACTCTCACTGAATTTCTACTTTGGCAACAGCAACACACCATCATATTTTATGCTACCATAGGAAAATAGAGTTAACTAAAAGCCCACGACTTTGTTCAAGTGTAAGTCTTCCGTTTTCCCAAAAAGTGTCACACAGTCACGTTTAGTTATAATATATGTGTTCACACAGATCTCACTAACTGGCAACACAAACGAGAGGTCCCTCGTTATTTTAAACAATTCGATAATGGCTCCCCCTGGCGGCCGTGATTGTGCGGCACAAAGGGCGCGCTCCCCTAATGAGTGTATAGTTCCTACAAGCTGCCTTGTATGCCGCCAGCGACGACTAACTACATCACGTTTCATTTATAATGAAAATTCTTCATTTTATTTTATTTTATATGGGTAGTTGTAGGTAAGTTTGGATTTGCTACTTGGCTAAGGGTAGTAATATAGAAATTACTTATCAGAAGTTTATAATTTGCAACTTTACTTAAATATGATTAAAGCAAGTACCCTTACAATAGAGGGTCAAAACGTAAATTTGTATTGACAAGCTTTTGATTTATGAGCAATTTTATATGACTCGGCGTTGCTAGAACTAACACTAACTAACACTGCTAGAATTAGACTAGAAATTTTTTTTAATCCCGTAAACCTATTGTCAAAAGTACATTCTATTCAAACTCTAAAGTGCTGTAATATTAAGGGGTCCCCTTATACCGCGGGGTAAGCATCTAAGCGCTGTACAATGTAAAGAGGGCGAGTTTCCACGCCGATATCTACATATGCAAATATCTGTACGTCATATCATATTGCGTCAGCGAATCAAACGGCTCGCCATCCAGTTGACACTTTAAACAGGCCGCGAGTGCCGGCAGTGCGCAGGCGTACCGCACACCTCAGCCAATCACGAGCCTCCGCGACATGTATGTAAATGTTCTATATTCAAATCAGTTTAAAATCAAACCGCGCATGCACGCGCCAAAGCTTTTTATTGGCGCTTTGCATACAAAGGGCTCTTTTAACGTCGCGATTTGACACACGCGGCCCTAAAAAATAAGGGGTTATTCTTTAGGGTTGTAACCCTTTTGCAGTCAACCCTTTTGGGCTGCAGCTGTTTTTTAAGTTAGTGTTGTGCCACGCGACGTGCGGATTTAACACATTTTTTGCTGTAAAATATTTTGGAGTGTTATAAAATAGTTTTAAAACTGATGTGTGAGTCGCACCTGGCTGTATTTGTCACCGGTGATTTATGATCGCGCGTGTTCATTGTTCAGTGAATTTAGTGTTTGGCGCGAGGATATAACGACTTGGCGGAATCAAAAGATCTTCTGTCAATTATCTGGAGTTTTGTATCAATTTGTATGAAGTAGTTTTTTGGGGTATGCAACGCTTGCTATTTAAAATTCAGCGGAACCGATAGTAATGACAATTGTATTATGAATACTGGGGTTAGAAGCACGTGATGCTACGCAAATTGTTTTATTTATTTTGCGTGCGATAGATAGGTTTGATAAACTGAGCTTTACTTTCGTTTATAGTCTATACCACTATCTCGCGTTGTTGTACGGTTAATAGTGTAAATATATTAGTAGCTGTCCGTACTGTGCCAATATTAATCAGGTTAAAACCTATGTATTATGTGGTGCACATAAAGGTGCGTCCACAAACAGCGCGCGACGTGGTGACACCTCGATCAGCTAATGTAACGGACACGGTATCGAGTTGCCATCATTATCACTATGACGCACACACTGTACTATATGGGAACATGTTGGTAATAAAGCTATGTTGATAGATGTTACTGGTAGCAAAGTTAAAATTAAAATTTTTTGATTGCCCCTTTTCTACATCTACACTTCTCTCTCCATCCCATGGTTGCCTGGAAGAGATTGCCTTGTGCGATAAGGCCGCCGATTGTTCATCAGTATGTTATTTATATTTAAGGTTTCTCTATTTTTATTTATTGTATTTTTACTGTGGACAATAAAGAGTTTATATTATTATATTTTTTAGCTCTACTTTACAATATTTGAACTTAAGTATAAGATTTCTACGGCAAGATCTGAACAAGGGTACAGAGTTGTAGGTACTCTGAATTAAAACCAAGTTAAAACAACTTATATTTGGAAATATCTTTTAGATCGTATTAGGTATTCACTAGTTGAAAGTATTAGTAGAGCTGTAATGTAATAAAATTTATGTCAAAAAGCTTCTGCCCACAAGTTCGTCCGCATGAATACATTTACCGGGGTAAAAAGTTATCCCTGTTAATCTAGGTTATAAACCATATGCGTACAAAATTTCATTAATCCCGTTGAGTAGTTTTGCGTGAAAGAGCAACAAACATACTTACATACAAATGTTTCCTGTTTATAATATTAGAATAGATAAGATTTAATGATAATTTAACCTCACTTCTTTATTAATAACTTAGTTCTAGCTCATAGTGACATAGTGGCAGGCTGTCAAAAGGTGGTTGTATTAGTGTAGCTAATATTTGCGCGGATCGTGTAGATATCTGATAATTGCGTCATTAACGTGTGGCGATACGTGGCGATGTGTGTGCGGTGTGCGGTTCATGTAGGAAATGAAATATCCGGCCATAGACCGACACACTGAGACAACTTCACGCACTGGGAATATTTCACGGTTTTTGATACTTAAACATAGACTAACGTAGGTTTGATGCAGGTTTGAGTTCTTAATAACTGTAGGTATTACAATAAAAAAAATGCTAAGCGCATAAACTGGGCTACTAAACTATAGTATACTTGTCTTTGGCGATAGAATATTAGTTTACTGTCATTAAAAGTTATAATGAACAGCTTAAAGAAAATGTCAAATATCTTGAACATTTTGATCATAGAAAGCCAGGAGCATAGGAGCTATCAAATGACATTATAAGCCTTCACATGAAAGAAGAAAATAAAAGTGATTTGTCAAAAAGGTACAACATTCTGAAGGCACAGTGAATAAACATCGTCGTGTGTGTAATGTTAGTTTTGTTAGTCGAACATCGGAAACGTCAGCGGAGGTTTTTTCCCAAAACACGATACAACGCAAATATGACAGTTTTTCTCGTATTTGCCTTCACTTTGCTATGTTTGTCTGAAATCATTTTAGTTCCTACTCGTTTCTGGTTACTACGGTGTTGATTTCAGACGAGAAGCATAGACATTTAGAACGGTAAATGTTGGTAAATGTTGGTAAATGTCAGTAAATGTCGGTAAATGTAATGGGTATCGTTTTGTCGCCAAGTCGGATTTAAGTGACGAGTTTTTCCTTATTGGGCGGCGTAACGTTACAATACAATACTGTTTTATTTACGAGTTCTATCAACACTTTGGTGAATCGTTTAATTTATTGCTTATCAAACAACACGATATGATTCTTTTGTGATAACCATTGAAATATCTTTGAAGCTTTTCGGACGACCGTTTGAAAAGTAAAACGATCATATCTCTTTTATTTTTGGTCAAATCACATCTGGCGTGTGTTTAGTTAAAGACAGTATGTGAAAATGGCTGCGCGATACTCGTAACATTAATAGTGTTAAGTAATTCACGATCATAATACGAGTAATTTGTGACTCGAAACTACATCTACATCTACATATCTTGAATATTAGGCCTTCAATATTAATGACTCCTATAAACATAATACATGCTTTGTTCATAACACGATAAAACTTACCTATTTATTCGGCAGCAAAACTCTCATTTGCCTGCAAACGATCAATAAAATTACCCATTCATACACGTACCCTCCTCCGTGGAGAGGCTGGGAGGGTGAGGGAGGGAGCAGCAACCCTTTCCCTCCCAGGCCATCCATCACCGGCGACTAGCGAAATGTATTTTAATCCAGTGCCCGTCGCTTCATGAAACGTGAAAAATGATCCCAGTGCGCACACACACAGACACACACGTACATGATGTGTGTGTTAACTGCTTGTGTGTATGTGTGAGGGTTATTGCGTTAAACGTTTAGGTAGCGTTTGAGAATGATAATGTATTTTGATACAAATGTTGGAAAAGTTATCAGCTTTGCCTGTCTATTTCGAGGATTACTACCTACTGTGTTTTAATTCGTGTAAACTCGTGAATATCATCCTAGTAGAGGCATAAGAAGGAATATGTAATTAAACAAAGACAAAGCAAGTCTTATGAAAATGTAGATCGTTTTAGCTACAGCTACATTGCAAAGGTATAAAGCAGTAGATTTGTTGATAACAGATTTTTCTACCGGCAAAACCTGATTACTTATTGCAGTCATAAACTGAGGAATATAGTTAAATATTTAATTTAATTTCAATTATTCAAATTTGAAACACTTTCAAAAAGTTCCATATCCTTTAGATATCCTAAAAATCGGTCTCATTTTGTCATCTGCCTTCTTTAAACATATATTAAGCATCATCCGTGAAATCTTCCACAGTTACAGTTCCCTCGGGGTGCCGTCAGTTCCTCCGCTACACTGATCATTAATCACACACAAATTGTTTAACATCCCTGATAGTCAGCCTCGCTGGAGCCAGTCATCCTCTATTGAAGCAACTGCCACTATCGGGAGTCGAACCCACTGACTCGCGCACTGAACGATGAACCATTGTTGCAGTTAAATGTTGGAAAATTTTCACGTCACTGTGAAGAGGCGGTTTTTTATGAAATATGGTATACATGCAACAGTTTTTTCGGTTAATGGACACACATGAATGATAAGAATATGGTTAACTTTAAGAAATATGATACAATATGCAACAGTTTTTTTTCGGTTACGTTTTATATGATACCAGGGATAGAGCTTTAGGATGAGAAATTATATTATTCGTTAGTTTTACAGCTTATGAATGAGAGTCGTATAAGCTGTCCAATACTTATTGGTAACCAAGTCTAAAACAGAATTCATGGAAACCTAGTTTTAGTATAATAGTTATTACTGCGAAAAATTGTTGAAAGAATATTAGGTTACGTTGGAAGGCTTAGGTCGAGTTGTGAGTGAGTGTGATTGAGTGTATGTATTTATCATCATCATCATCATCTCAGCCGGGAATCTTCCACTGCTGGACGAAGGCCTCCCCCATCGAGCGCCAATAGGACCGGTCCTGGTCATGTATTTATGAATGACTAAAATACAGCTCTTAGTCAAGAGAAGAGACTACTTTTGGATTTAGTTTATTCGCATTTCAGATGCAGTAGTCGTTTGGGTAACTTTCAGAATTGTTGTCAATTCAAAATTACTGCTTTTATTAAGCAGGGACATTTGAAATGAAATAAGATGATCGAAAAGATATTCGAAAAGCAATTCTATTACAGTATCTTCAATATTCATACGCTACTTTATAAGGTTTTGATATTTTATGACTTAATAACGGTGAGCAGTGGAGTTGACCCCGCGCATGTGACGTCACACTCATAACACTCATTGTTTGATAGCGTCGTTATGCCTATCTCCCGGATTGCTAAAACATCTGTCCCGGAAAATTCACTCTCCAAGCGTTTATCGGCTCCTCGAGGGTAGATAGAGAAAAAACTGCAATAACGCGGTGTCATAACAAAGACGCCGCCGCCGCCCGATAATACTATGATTAATACCCGGCGTTATCTGGAGAGTGCAGGCCTCGCCCGCCCTAAGGAAACCGCACACCGATGCCTTGACCAAACGACTTAACAACCACACTTGCTGGAATAAATTTCAACTCTATGAAGGAGGTATAAAGTTGAAAGTGTAATGTGAAAGTGCCTGTTTAAGGTATTCTCCGGACCCGACATAAGAGTTACGGATTTCGCATAATGCATATTATATTCGTGCGGGGGTGGCTGTGAGGGTGCGCAGCGGTGAGGAGGACGCGGGGGTGAGGCAGGGGAGACGCGGGGGAGTGCGGGACAGGCGCGGAGGGACGGGGGGCAGGCAGGGGGGGGGGACAGGACCGCGTGACCGCACGTCTTTTGCACGCGACAAGCTCTCGACATTTTTTTATTATTATTGTGCTTCGATGGAATTTATTCCGCCAAGGGTCGGTAATAGAATAGTGGGCACGCTCGTTTTGGCCCTAATAGCGATTTTGAATATCATTTTTAAATCACATAATGGAGTGTACTCGCCTTTTTAGAGTTAGTTTTAAGGGCGAGGGTCGTCCTCTATGAATGTGTTATCATAACACGTGGATTTAACAACATTTTAGGGATGAATGAACTTTAATTTCAATGTTGATTGAATTAGTTTATTACATTACACATTTCCTATCTAATTTAAAATAGTGTCAAACTTTGGATACTCAAAATACTGGACATGCACATACCCATTGTAGAGACAGTAGTTTTAGCTTAATTTATCTCTTAATCATCATACTTATACCTATGAACTGTGGAATGGCTACACTATGTTCACCCAACTTTGCGTTTATCAATTCAAAGTGCATCTTATTAGCGAACTCTTCTACCACAATAAATGTAGCCCGCTATTTACAAAGTTTAGCTAACCAGTCCGCACCAGTACACCACCGACCAGCGAGAGCCCGAGCGGTACCGATACGAACCACAAATATAATTACTATAATTAATTTCACGGCCCGCCGGCCACAGATTAAACAAACGATTAATAGTTCGCCCATAACCAATGTTAATCTTAGCCTTCACGGGCAGGTGGCGCTAGTGGCGCATTGTCAATAATACCCGGCCGTTATGAGGAATGTCTGGCGAGTGCAGCGGGAGGGTGTAATTATACACGGCGTGGGGGGGACGGGGGGACGGGGTGGTTGTCCCCCTGTCGCCCCCCGCGCTGTCATATGCACTCATATTTATGTTAATTGTAGGTGTTGTGGTATGGGCGATGTAATGCTTCAGTTTTGTATAGAATATTGTAGATTTATTGTTAAGGATTTTATTAATGAAATTTTACACTGGTAGGAAATTTTATGCCCATGCTGAACAAGCATACGATTCGCGACAGCAGAGGAATCGTAATTTTTAGGAAGAAATAGTGCTTGACATAAGCGCTTTTGACGTATAATAGATAGTGAAAGTAGGGATGTACCGCCCCTGGCCAAATTATTAGACGCACTGTAGTTTTTTGAATGATTAGTATTATATACTAGTTTTTATGTAGTATTTTTGTATTTTCACATAAATAAAATAGTTAGTTTATTAAAGAGATTTGTTTTATACTTCGTATTTGTATTAATTTTAAGGTATGGCAATACTTTGTTCAACTTTAGAAAAACGAACGTAAGTAAGTCCAAACCTGTTCTAGTCGCGTTTGCGCGCGTTTTTGAGTTGCGGATATATTTTTGTGACTTTATGCGCTGTGTTATTTGTTTCGTAGTTTTAAGCTATGCAGTTATTTGTTTATTTCGGTGCACAGTTTAAATAATCGATAAAAGCATTTCAACATGGGTAAAAAAGGCGATTTTTCACCACGTAAAAGAGCTGAAGTAAAGGCCTTCGTGGATGCTAACATATTCTCAAACCGAGAAATATCACGAAGACTGAAGATTTCTGAAGCTAGTGTACGTCGCATAAAGAAGGAAATTGAGTCAGGGGAGGAATTGAGCCCCAAACGAAAGAAGAGATGCGGCAGAAATCCTATTTTAACTCGAAGGTCAGAAAGATGTTTAAAGAAAATATGCCTGGAAAACCGATTTGCCACCACGAAACTAATAACATCGCAACTCTAAGAAGCTAATGTCAATACTTCTGAGCGCAGTGTTAGAAGGAAATTGAATGATTTAGGTTTTAAGGCCTGCCGCCCTGCCAGGAAACCCAAGTTAACAGCTGCAATGAAGGCAAAGCGACTGAAATGGGCCAAACAGTGGTGTGATAAAGATGTGGACTTCTGGAGATCGGTAGGATGTTATTATTTCATCAGAAGTGGTACTTTTTATAATTCTCTATGAAATTAAGCAAGAGTATGTGCTACTCTTGATGTTTATGTTATTTTTTTTCTATTGTTTTCAGGTCTGCTTTAGTGATGAAAGTACATTTGAAATTTTACAAACCAAAACTCAATTTGTGCGGCGTCGTCATGGAGAAAAGTTTTATCCTGACTGTGTCCTACAGACTGTAAAGCATCCTACAAAAGTTATGATTTGGTCAGTCATCAGTTGCAAGGGTACTAGACGTCTGTACGTGGTAAATGGCATGATGAGACAGGATCAGAACAAAGAAGTCTTACAAAATCGATTGATTCCACAGCTCCAAGAGCGGTTTCCAAATGGAGAACCTTTCACTTTTATGCAAGACGGAGCTCCCTGTCACGCAGCTCGGTCTGTCAAAGCATATTTAGCAGAACAAAACATCCCTCTGTTGGATTGGCCAGGCAATAGCCCCGATATGAATCCAATTGAAAACGTGTGGGAGCTCGTGAAAAGAGATGTGGCTGAAGATGTGATCATTAACAAAACCCAGGTCTTAGAAAAGATCATACATGTGTGGAATCATCATCCTCGAATGCAGAAGATGGTACAGTCATGCATTAATAGTATGCCACGCAGAATAAAAGCTCTCATAGCGGCTAAAGGTGGCCCAACAAAATATTAAAATTTAGTCAAATTCATTTACTTTATTTTCAATGTCTAATAAATTCATTTTTTTTCTATAGTATGATGTTTTATTTATGTTGAAAAGTGAGATAAATAGGTGAATAATAAAAAAAATTACACTATATCTAGCAAAAACCATAGATCTGTATAATATGACCTGATAATTAACATTTAATATAAAATGTTATAGTGCGTCTAATAATTTGGCCAGGGACTGTATTTTCTAGGCTTTTTAAACATTCTGTATATTCTGCGCCTGATTTCTCATTTAACCTTTGTTCTTTGTCCACAGGTACTGCATTGTACACAAAATGCTACGATACGCTGATTCTAGGAATGAATTTAACAAACTTAAATATTATTTTAAACAGCTTTGTTTAGAATAGTCTGAAATATTGAATTTAAGGTAATGAACACTTAGAAGCAGGTAAGGTTTATCAAAAATCTAAGTTTATATTATTTGTTGGAAATATATATTTTTAAAGGGTATACACAAGAATTTAAGGCTGTAAACCACAAACCTACGAATAGTACACATATTTTTTGGGATATATTTATTGGGACCAAAATCAGAGTTTTTTTTTGTAGAAACCTACTAATTTTACTTTCATCATACAATAATTGAATATTATGTTACGACTGCTTTATAAGACATCCATGACGGACTTGTGGCCCTTTTATTTGCACATAGAGATTTGATATTAAATAATATAACTTGTATTACTTATATTTAAGCACATAATTTATCTATGTAACTTTCAAATGTTTCAGGCAGGGTGAATTGTGCTACGACGTAGCAATATGATGAGCGCTACGCGCTACGTGACTGCTACGACACATGCTACGGAGCTAAAAAATGGTGCTATCAGAACAAGGTAAGTTTGCATTTTTCTGATTTTATTTTAATTACTTACATATTTTACGTTTATTCTGCTGAAAAAGGGGCAAATGGTCAACAGTCTTGACAAAAATCTTGTAGGCGAATGATTCCAATGAGTTGAGATGTTTTTTCAAGAAGGGCATTTTGGCATGAAAAGTTTGATTGATTAAATGTATTTAATTTTTAACGATAACTAGTTAAATAGTTTTTGTTGTAAGCAACAAGTGCATTGCTCATTAGCAATAAGTGCATTGATCTGATGACGTCACGTGGTGTACACGTTCCATAGTAAGTCATATTCACAAGTATCACACGTCGATGGCGCGTCTATACGTCTTCTCTGCACGCCCAAGTGTGTGTGATGTCGCTAACTCTCCTGTACAAAACGACCACTGTAACTAGACCCCTCACGGCCGTTATAAACCCGCCACGTTTGAACACTTACAATGACGGGAGAGAGGCGCGGCAGTTCAAGTTATACTGGTAATGGATCGTACATATTTCTGCAATTGATTAGGCGGGGGTGGTTGCCATGGCGACGGGCTGCAGCGCCGCCGCCCGCCCCCGCCCCGCACCCCGCGAACACCCCGCTGCGCCCCGCGACAACACTCATTGTGCAGAATAAGTTATGTTCGCATTGACACATTACTTTATAAGTTAGAATATCATGAAGTGAAAGAGATTTATAGAGGTTTCTACGTGAATCATTTTTTTACTTTAATTATTGAACACTGTATTAAGATGTAAATATTTGACATTGAAACATACGAAAGTAAAAATAAAGTTTAATATTAAATAATCATATTCCGTACAAGTAGTTCTATTGATCTGAGAATTTTATTACAAAGTTTATACGATTATGTAGATGTACACTAATTATAGTTAGGAAACATAAACTCGTTCGTTTCTATGGTGCAGGAATCTAAACTATTTGAATTAAATAGATGATTTACTCAAACATTACATTACATTATGGTTCTTAAACCACCTGTTCCTAGGAAAAACGTTTTTTTTTTTAATTTAAAGAACCTTAATTTTAAATAGGTTAGCTAGATTATTCAGTACAGCAGATAGGTGTATCGTAACCTCGCACGTATCTATCAGCTATTCATAAAGGTAAGGCCAGTTCCAGTGAAATCGATCACACACACACACACACACACACATACTGTAGGTAGATTAATAAGTCAGATTACCTTCTCAGTGATAACCTTCGCAGTTCGGACTGGAAATTAAAAATATCGATCGGTTCGCTTTTGAAGTCTTGAAGGCTATTAAAACGTAGTGTTTCGTTTTAAGATAGTAAGTGCGCTATAAAGAGTAGAGTGTAAAAAAAGATGAATGAAAGTGATATTAATATTTTTTTTACAGTAATCTCCTCCTAACTAATATTCGGATACAATGGTCAGTTTCGTTAAAACTAGCTAACTGCGTAGGACTCTGTTTAAAATATATCCTTGTTAAATATGTGTAGACATTATGCTCACTTGCTTCGTTTTCATTCTAATCGTAAGAAGTAATTTTTTAACAAATTCAAACACATTTTACTTTTAACTAACTCAAGGTATTTACAGAACTTTGAAAAGAAATAGCACATTTGAATAACAGTGGGGTACATAAAACACAACAAAAAAACAGAAAACCGGTCTGTTTCACCTAATATGTTAGCAAACATACATACGAGAACAGCTAACGTTCTCACCCCATTGTTCCACAAGTATCTCTGCAAATCCTAAATCTAAGAATGCAATAAACGAACACGAAATATTTTCAATCAGAGCGGAAGCAATTCAGTACCTGGCTCTAACTGCCTCTTGTAATTGCCAGTATAGCCCGTATAGCCCCGTATTGCCCGTATTGCCGCCCATATTGTCTGGCAACCTCTAAAATAAGTCCGGAAGCCGGTTTCAAGTTAATTTACTCGCTGGAGGCTAATCCCGCGCCTAATTATTGCACCCGCCCTGTAGGGGGGCACCTGCCGCACACGCTATTGATTCAATGATCCGCGCTTTGTCAAGTACCTTCATTTAGTTTTAGTCGTGTGCCTCGTATATTTGGCGTTTAAAGATGAGAAACACTTGGCTATTTTAGAAGTTATTGAGCTAATTTGTTCGAATAGTAACTTGTTTGATTTGTTATTTTTAATTAATAAAATTATGTGGAAAGATGAAAAATTCCCTCAAAATAAGAGGTGACGAAAGTTTTCATTTCAATACTTAAATCAGAGGCGTTAAAAAGTTAAGACTTGAAAGGTACGCCTTTTTTTTGCGTTGCCATTTTCTATGCATTACTACTAATGTACAAAAACTGAACATTGAAATATGGTTCCATAATAACACTAGTTACAGTTAAACAGTTGTAATTAGGTACAGCTCCGATAATATTCAGTTACATAACTGAATAGAGAAAGAATAGTTTCATGTAAAGTTGTGGCGAAGTTCTCGGAAGCTAAATATGATTCTATTAATAGATGGCGGTCTGTGATATAATTATCACGGAGATAATGAATGGGACTTATTCTGAGAATTGTTTCTTGATATAAAGGCTTTTTGTTAGTATTATATTAGTAAGGCGCTGTGCGTTTACTTAAACCTAGCTCTTACCCGCGAATCCGTGTGTAGTTATTTGGCTTATTATCCTAAGATTTTTGGGACAAAAACTATCCTGGATCCTTTCTCGGATCTTAAACTATCTTTGTCCAAAGTTTCATCTAAATTGGTTCAGTATGTTAGGCGTGAAGAAGAGCCAGATAAAAGTTACTTTCGCATTTGTATAGTTAGTAGAATATCGTGAAGGATAACACAGTCGTGACTACCAACTAACAACAAGCGAATTTACTTTTGAAACTAGGTACTAATTAACAGTTATTAATTTAATAATAAAGAGCTCCTTTTCTCAGTATCGAAATATAATGAATAAATGATCTTTAATTTAAATGCTTAACAACACGTAATTGCAATCGTGCGAAAGATACTAGTTACAAATGAATTTAGTTAATGATTCAGGACTCAAGAGTCAACAATCTAATTTTATTTTTAATGTGTGGTATTCAAATCTACGTTGTTTTGACCCTGAATACATAGTAACTATAGTACGTATACCGAACATTCTATTTGCATAGTTCGTATACATCTTAAAGCTAAGACACTGTGAGTAAATCCTTCCTTTATAAGCTAGAGCTATCCTCTCATTAAAGCTAAACACCTAATACAATCACGACATAACGATTACCGATATTATTTGTACACTTACCAGCATAAAAGTGTTTACACTCTCACAGTTCTAACACAATATATTTTCAATTAATGCTAAGAAAATAATTCTATTGCGATAAATATACTTCTGTGTCGGTCAATGTGTCGGCTTGCCCATGCCAATGTTATTCGTCAGTAGTATGTTTGCTAAATAAAACTGTAGTATGTTCATTTAAAGTGAATGTAACGGTCATATCCTATCAACTGAATGTTGTATTCTTTCATACTACAAAAAGAAAGATATTTTGGTGATTTGGAGCCGTTCCATACTTGTGACCGATTAGTTTCTGGATTTCGAGTAACTTGAATGTCACTGTGTACTCAAAGTAAACGGTATTCATTTTGTTTAAACAAGTCATTTGCATTTTTGGAGATAGATTGAATGAGGCGAGATTCGTAATGTGATAGAATATTCTAATTTCTGCTCACGAGTGTAGATAGTGTCCGGACCTACCATAACGCCGCGCCGAGTGCTGCGAGAGGCTTAATTACGCCGCCCCGGACCGAGGGGGGGTGAGGTGACCCTCGCCGGGGGTGCGGGGGACGGGCGCGAGGGGGGGGGGCTGTGACGTCGGGATCTATGCATAGATGTGTTTGGGTTCACAGATCTGTTTGTTTTGCCACTATGCTTATTGTGACGATACATCGGCCGTAGTAATCCGATCGTGTTTTGTTATAATGAGTTCCTTTGTTTATAATTCTGGTTATTAATTAGCAGGTTATGTCTAGCTAATTAATGATTTATTACTGAGTACATGCAATTTTAATTTAATATAATGAAAATTTTAAGTTTCTCTTTCCTCTATTAATATAAAAACAGCATTTTAAAAACACTTATTTTATCAAATACACTTACAGGAATACAATATAAACTCGATGACAAACGCTTACATATAATTTAAATATATATTTTATCTACAATAACAACATAACAATTTTAAATTTACATAAAAAAACGTGTCCTGGCAACCCTTTTTTACATACTGTGAAAGTTAACACCCCTTTCACGTATGCAAAGAAGGGGATGTTATCTATTTAAATTGTTTACAAGTTTGAAGGGGTTGTGTAACCCTATTTGAATAATGTGTTTATGTAAAATAGGGTTATTTAAATAAGATTTTTTATACCTAAGTCTTGTCGAGGGGACGTGAAAGTGTATGTAATTGAATACAATTACATGACACTTCTTATTTATTATGAAGCTTTATAAAAAAGTGTGAATGTTATCTTTGGTTATTCTTTTGCAGTGAATACATTAACAATAAATATACAATAAAAAGTACTGACAGTTTTTTTATCTTAATGATCTAACTTTTTTAAGAATTTAAATATTACAAAGCAAGTTAGACGTAACATATGAATATTGAATTCCCACGGTATCCCTAACAATAAAGAAGACGTTATTCGTAGAAAAAACTACAAAAACAAACTGTTATTCATCGTCACGAAACTCTCTCGTTTGCAGAATACAAGTAACAATACAAAACTACCCTCGCCCTTTCTTACGCCAGACGAATGCAGATATCTCTCCCCTAATGAGCCGCCCTCATCAGCTTATGCAAATAATCAACCCCCTAGCACCGGCTAGGGGTGGAATTAGGGGTGCATCGATCGAAGATGCAAACATGCATAATGTATGCAACTACCCTCAGAGCGCATAACGTTGCAACATCAATCTTCATTTGGTGATAGTTTTTGTGACAAAATGTGCATAATTTATTAATATATTGTGTACTGTGCATGGCAAGATTTTGCTTTGTAAAAAGCTTTTGTTAATTTTGTGAATATTGAGCGGGATATATTCGAGTATTGTTATTTTATTCGTTTAGTTTTTGATGCACTTCGTGGAGTCTACCCGTTAAAGTCTTCGACTGAGGAAGACTTTATCTCACTTGATTTGACTCGGCGATTTGTGTCAATGGCAGTTTCCGACATGATTGACTCAAAACGGAGAGTCGTCGTTAATTGCTAACAAACGTCGGCGTATAGGCAACTTTTGTATGAAGATTCATTAAGACAATTTTCCATCGTTAGATAACCTGATTCATAACAGAATTGTTATTTCATTAATAATATAGTTGCGGGAATTTTTTTCTAGAATACCTACTAGTTATCTTTCTATGAAATATTTTTGCTAAGTCGGATTTACTCAATCTCTTAATGTTATAAGTTAACGATTACTTTACTTGCTATCAAATATTATACCTTATACGGTAATTACGAACCTACATGTTAGCTTGCATTACTTGAAGTTTTAGCGCCGGCTACAATGGCCGTGGTCGCAAGCTGATAGCGATACAGCCATAAACTGTACGCGTTAATTCCCGCATTAAATAATAATACATGTTTGAAAGATATATATATAACGACTTAATTGTTAATAATTATACATTAACACCGTAAATATAGATACTTTATGTGTACATTATAACATTTTATGAGAGGGATAAGATGAAATAAAAACGTTTTTTACAAAAATAATACGTAATTACATCGAAATGACAGTTGGTCCCAGATTAGACTGTGCTGTTTCTTAGGCACCTATATAAAGTCATCTACACTAAGTACTAAATATAAAATTACCATTAAGTAGTTATTTAAAAATAGAACTAATAATGAAAAAGTAACAAAAAACACCAACTTCTTTTAATCTCTGCATCATCCCAAGGTAGACTAGCAGAAAATGCCAGACATGAAGTTTTAAATAATAAATTTTACATAGGAACTGATCACACATATGTAGCAACATTATAGTTAGGAATAAACCGAAAGTTTTCTGTAGTAATAATTACCAATACACCCAATCATGGTGAAACAAGGTGTTATAATGTTATTTAAAAGGTTGCGAAGATAATACACTACTTTGTTACAATGTGTATTTTAAAATAACATTGTAGCGACAGGTGCTTTCATTTAAAAAGTAGATTCAGTTGAGATCTTTATTATAATTTAATTGGTACACTTAATGGAGCAATCATGTATTATCTAGGCTATAAGTACAAAGTAAAATTTATATTTAAAACAGGTTTTGTTCGCCGCTCTATAAATAAATGCTCTACCCCTAAATATCGGTGGAATATTTGTCTGAGATCTTGTGTGTAAACAAAAAGTCTAATTAGTTCATCGGATGTAATAAAATGAATACTATATACTAATACTATATACTAGTAATCCATAAATTTATTTGAGCAAAATTTCATTTTACAATTTTGTACGTTATTGTAGTTTTGGCTAAACGTTAATATAATAACAGTAGAACTTAACCAGGTAGTCAGTTGTTTCTTTGAAGTCAGTTAATAGTTTTAACTACACATATTAGAACTTAACCTAGCCTGTTATTCAGCTGTTTCTTTCATCCGATTCTTTGTAATATTTAGTATCTAGTTATCCATTTTTAATGTGCGTATTATGTGTGTTGTACTGTACACTATATACAGTGTATGCAGGTGTGTCGTTTGTGTATGAGCGATAAACGTCGTCACTCACGGCCAGTTACGTCGGTCTATAAGCCGAGGTAGGGCCGGTACTCAACGATCAATCTCTACTAAGCAGATAGTTTATAGCTGATTGTTCGCCGATACAGGGCCTGGGTGTTCCAGATAATATTAATGCAACGGTGCATTCATTTGAGGGAAACATTCAGAATGTTTTTTGGGGAGCGAATGCACGAATAAGTACAAACTATTTTTTTTACTTTGGTATGGATTGAAAACGTTATCTGTGATTATAATAACACCAGCTTTTACTGGAAAGTAGAAATTTATCGAGCTAAAAAATTTACCTATTTGATAAACATTTTTCATAAATATTAGCGACTTTACAATATCATATGCTAATTTGAAAGGCTAGTTTAAACCGCAAACAGTTTGCGCAAAAACTTCGCCTCATGTAATTACATCCTATTGAAGCGACTACAAGTTCAATCTTTCATAAAGCGCTATAATAATAAATTGAAGTGCATTTTACAGCGCGGCTCCGCTCCGCCTCGCGCCGCCTCGCGCCGCCCCGCTCCGCTCCGCTCTCGCTTTATTAAATGTACTTTATTAGTGTTTAACGCCGATCCGATATTGGACGCAGTTTATAGTGGGTTTACTGCGTTTTAAGGATTACATTGGTAATGAGGCGTAATTAAGTGTCACACGTTGCGTCGATCGTACTGCGAGGTTGTGGGAACTTTTTAATATGTTAGTTAAATTATACGTATAGCACAATATATAACGCGCTTTTCCACATTGTTTATAATGAAGATGTGTGACCATCCACTTGCCTCAGTTAGCCCTGTAAAACCAAACTAAAATGAACTAAACGCCATTATTAATCATAGACATTAACATAATATTTTTGACTAACTGATGGATCTTAAACGCTCCTCTCTCTAAGTTAACTAAAAATACTTGACTAAGACTTTATTGCTTTTATAAGGATAATTATATAAAACCGCGGTGTCAGTGTGCGAACCTTTAGGTACTTAAAACAGTCTTACTAACAATAAGCTTTTAAATATACACCAAAAAGACTTATTTTTTGGAAACTGTGTGACAATACAGCGATACACGTGACAATCACAAAGGCATGTTATTGTACAATAATTCGGCGCGTGCGTCTGTGTCGTGTGTCGTGTGTCGTGTCGCTCGGTGTCGCGCGACGTCGCCCGCCGTCGTCCGCCGCGTCGTCGGAGCGCGGAACAAATCAAAATCAAAATCAAAATCAAATCATTTATTCATTTAGGTCAAATATTGACACTTATGATAGTCGTTACAATTACTGAATCTACCACTAGCTCGGAAAGGGGGTAGAGCCTTATGAGAAGAGCTAGCGAGAAACTCACGGCCACTCTTTTCAATCGCCAAAAAGTTTTACAATGTGGTTGATACAATAATTGATCATGCGAGGAGCTGCCAACAATCAGCGATATAGACTAAACGTCAATTAAGTTAAATGAACATAGCTAGGTTATTTATTAGTCTCTGATCATACCGTATGTTGGGAGCACCTACTAGCATGTGATAATAAGAATATGGGCAGCAAGTGAGCACTCTGGTTGTGAACATTATAAAAGAAAAAAGTGACAGTTTTATGAATAACATCAAATTGTACGTAACATCACCTATTTGCATCATTAATTGCCCATATTTTACAATATTTAGACCTACTGCTACTGAGTTTATACAATTTATAGCAAAGTTCCCTAATTTCAAAGAATCCTAATCAAGCGAGCGACTAATCCCAAGAGCTATTGTCGTTTAGATACTCATCAATTCTGTAATAAGCTTTCCTAACGAGATGTTCCTTAACAGCAACTTTGAATTTTGGCAGGGGTAAATCCATGATGTGCTTTGGAAGCTTGTTGAAGAAACGAATGCCGAGACCTACAAACGAATTGTGCACCTTGTGTAAACGATGATGGGGACCTACTAATTTGTGTCTGTTTCTAGTGTTGTAATTGTGTCTATCGCTATTTGTTGCGAAAGTCCCTAAATTTTGTTTTATATACAACAAGTTTGCAAGCACATACTGTGATGACACCGTCAGTATCCCTATCTGCCCAAAAAGCTCTCTCAAGGAGTCTCGCGCTCCTAAACTATAAATTGCACGGATAGCTCTTTTTTGAAGGACAAAAATAACATCTATATCAGCAGCCTTACCCCACAGTAATATACCGTAAGACATGACGCTGTGAAAATAACTAAAGTAAACCAGTCTTGCCGCATCCACACCAGCAAACTGTCTTACTTTTCTGATTGCGTACGCGGCGGAGCTGAGTCTCCCCGAGAGATGCGCTATTTGAGTGCCCCATTGGAGCTTGCTATCCAGACTGATACCTAAAAAAGTTGCCGAATCTACCAAATCGATAGTTTGCCCATTTACGACTATGTTAGTACCTAAATTCCTCGCGTTGGGCATAGTGAACCTAATGCACTTAGTTTTGTCAGAATTTAATAACAGATTATTACAAGTGAACCAGTTGTGGACCTGTTCAAGAATACTATTGATATCAATAAAACAAGACTTCGAACGATCTACTTTAAAAATGAGTGAAGTGTCATCTGCAAATAATATAATATCACATAAGTCCTGCACCTGAAAGGGGAGATCGTTTATATATACGAGAAAAAGAAACGGACCGAGTATCGAACCCTGAGGCACGCCGAGAGAAACAGCTGAACCTGAAGACCTTACACCATTGATATCTACTCGTTGAATCCTATTACTCAAATATGACGCAAGTAAATCGAGCGCTGTATCCCTAATTCCATAGTGGTTTAGTTTCCTAAGGAGCGTATTATGTTGGACACAGTCAAATGCTTTGGAGAGATCGCAGAACACCCCAATGGCGTCCTGGGATGTCTCCCAAGCATCATAGATATGCTTGACGAGCGAAATACCTGCATCGATCGTTGACCTACCCTTTGTGAAACCATACTGTTTACCATGAAATAGCTGATTCGAGTTAAAGTGACTTTCGAGCTGCTCTAATATGACCTTTTCGAAGATTTTGCTAACCGCAGGCAAGATGGAAATGGGCCTGAAATTGCTGGGCTCACTCTTAGATCCCTTCTTAAAGAGTGGTACTACTTTACTGTGTTTCATTAAGTCCGGAAACACACCAGCATCTACACACCTATTAAATATTAAAGCCAAATGGGAGGCTATTTCCAGGATGATACTTTCTACTAATTTAACAGAGATGCCCCAGAGGTCAGGTGTTTTTTTGGAGTTGAGCGACCTAAAAGCCTTAACTACATCATTAGAGTTGATATGTTTGAAGAAAAAAACACTACCACACTCTTCTACACTATTTCGAAGTAAACATTCTGCCTTGGCAGGACAGGAATTCAAGGAGCTAGTTGTAGCTGTGGGAATATCAGCGAAGAAAGTATTGAACGTCTGAGCAACCTCTAAGTTGTTGGTGATAATCGTGTCATTTACTTTCAGTTCAAAATTATTTTCGCGCTGGATAGCACGACCTGTTTCGTTGTTAATGATATTCCATGTGGTTTTGATCGTATTGTCTGAGCTTTTAATTTTGTTGCTTAAGTGTAAGGATTTAGCAGCAACACAAGTTCTCTTAAAAATTTTTGAATAGTTCCTAACGTATTCAAGAAATTTAGGATTAAAATTGAACTGTTTCATGGAATAAAGCTCATACAACCTAGCTCTACTTTTATAAATACCTGCTGTCGCCCAATCGCAAAATTTGAGTTTCCTATTGTTATCTAGTATGGTTTTCTCTTTGAAGATAGTTTTGAACTTGGATTCAATAATGTTGAATAACGATGTGTAAAGGTTATCCGGGTGTTCTTCGGTGTCGTCTAACTTCGTCATAGCACTAGCTATCTCACTATTAAATAATACTAAACGATCCCTAGTAATAGGCCTACAAGTAATTTTCTTTAACCTATTATCTACCCTAACAGGAAATATAGCCTTCTGTCCACAATGGTCCGATGTTAATTCACTTAAGATTTCCCTACCTAAGCATTCGCAGTTGCAGAATATATTGTCCAAGCATGTAGCAGAATGTGCAGTGATTCTAGTGGGCTCATTAAATAAAAAAACTAAATTAAATGATTTAAATAATGACTTAAGTCTCGTACTAGTCGAAGATTGCTCAAGTAAATTTACATTAAAATCACCACACACTACTACATACTTGTTGCTTATACTTAAACGCTTTAATATGTCCTCCATTATCGACTCAAATAAAGTAAACTCACTATTTGGTGGTCTATATATACAAACTACTATGTGTCGCTCTAACTCGACACAGGAAATCTCAGCCGTGCGTTCTATTGACAAATTAACTATGTCCCTACGTTCTTTACATTTAATACTGTTAGCTACCATAATCAGTGAACCACCATGTCTAGCTTTGTTCCTAATATACGCACTAATAATTGTATAAAACTCATTGTTTATTGCTATTTGTTCCGTGTGTAGCCAATGCTCAGTCACACAGAAAATACCTACATTATGTTTTTGTAAAAACAATTCTACTTCTAATTCCTTGCTGGATAAACCTTGTATGTTTTGATGTACTAAATTTAATGAGCCTAGCTGTTTATCCATTGTCCTACCTGTCAGTTTAAAGAATCGGATACATTATTCGTAACCTTGTCGCTAACTACACTATCTATACATTTAATCACAGTATTGTTAGAATAACTACACAATACTGGGTCGTCCCTTAACCTAAACTGCGTTATAGCACCTATAACTGTGTTAATATTATAAGCTAACAATGTAGCAATTTGTCGTTTGTCCGAACTATTAAGAAACATAGTTTCTTGAGTATAAATAAAACTACTAATAAACTTATTAGTGTCAAAAAACAATAACTTATCACTATGATAAGATGTCATTAAATGTAATTGATTATTCAACCTATGTATACGCCTATTTTCCCTTTCTGTAAGAGATTGTGAGTACGGGAATGCGCAGATAATTAATTTACCTAAATCTAATTGCAATAAACTGCTAATACTATCAATAATATCAGTTTTATCTAAACCTAAACTATCACCTATCAGTAAAACTACTGTTGTATTTATATCTAAGCGAGTGTTCCTAATTCTATCTACTATTTGATTTAATTTGAGGTTATGGTAACAGTTATTTTTAAAACTACAATGTAAGTTGTTGTTTATTATAGGTCCTAAGTTAATGCCTAACTTATCTGAGAACATAGCTACTCTGTTCTTTGTGTTAAGATCTATAAAGGAAGAGGGAATACAGTCAGATGAGTCGGTCAGTGAAGTCTCAGTACCTAAACTAATTTGAGAAGGTTCTAACTGTTCTAAGTCACAAGGGGGTCCCTGAGACTGAGAACACCTAGTGCATGGAGTGCTATCAGCTAAGGCCCTAACACGCTCTAAATTTCAAAGGCTCTAGTTGGCGGAATCCAATTTAAAAGTAGCGTTTAGTTCACCGTGTAATCGTTAGTGGACGTTAGGCGGGCGGCACGCGGACGACTGCGCGACTGAAGATCAAACGAACACTATTACACACATTTTTCGGATGCTTTCAAGTGAAAATTAAAAGCAAAGGTGGGATTAAAGGTATTGTTTCGACATTTCAAGCATTCTTGTACAGTCGTTTTGAAAAGGGCTCGTTGTATTTGTAGCTTTATGTAATAATATCCGTAATTCCGGTGTTTTACGTTTGTTTGCGAATTGCAGAATGAGAACCCCTTAGTCCAGTTTTTATATTATTGTTCCTCAATAATTAGTTATTTTTTGATGAAAAGAAAAGGCAATACGAATGGTATTTGAATAAAATTTGGACAGTTAAACCGTAAAATGTGTCATGTTTATTTTACTACGAAGGTGTCCAATATCGTGTTAAAATAATAACATTTGTTTTTGTTCTTAACCACATTTTGGGTACAAGACAACCGTTATGACAAGACAACCGACAATCTGAATGTGTTTTTGGGCTTAGAGCTTTTTGAGTTCTTCATCTTTAATTACAATAATTAAGGCTCAATTGTTTGTGAAGATGCAAGTTGCATCCGTGTACAGTGCCTAAGTGCACGCGGGTGTGTGTCGGTGGCGGGGCGCGGGGGGGTGAGCCCGAGCCGGGGTGTGTGCGGCGAGGGGGAGGAGGGGGGGGGCAGGCATCCGCCTCGTAGCCAATATTATACGGCCGTAGTTAGCGCGCACTGATATTAAGAATTCCACAGAACACAGAGTAGCTGCACTTATCGAGTTTTAAAACCTATTGTTTTTGATAATTAATTAAATTTTAGAGGTAATTTTAGATATTGATTTAATTATATCTCGGCGTATGAATGATGAATTAGTAGATCAGTTTGCTATTTAAGGTAGATAACAGTAATAGTTGTGTAACATTTTGATTGAGCTTTATTCGTTAGGATTGTTTTCATCAACGATTAGGACGGGATTCTTGATGCGCTCTAGCTGTTGTTGTTAATAGCTGTAGATACTTAGAACTGGCTGATCAATTTGCACTTACAGTCCTTTATTTGAAAAGCGATGAAGTTATAATAAAACCTAAAAAAAAAATTGTATATGTTTGTATTAAACCATTTATACACCTTTAAACATGATTGCTTAAGTTTATTCCATTTGTATTTCTTCCAGATTAGCTTTGCATTAAAATACACTAATTGATAATCAGTAATTACTGATACAGGCTGGACCTAGTTTAAGGGATAGAGTCAGAATTTTTTTGTGTTAAAACAACTATAAACATATTGTTAAGTTTGTAACAGTGCTATGTAATTTTCGTGTTGTTTATCTGTTAAATGAAATAAATATTATTATTATAATACTTATTACTGGTAATCATGTATCTTACTAATGACTAACTCTCTGTCCCATCACACTACTCTGTCATCTGAGATTGGAGCGAACGGCACAAAGTTGGTAATTGAAAAATCTTTCCGGTCCCCGTTACCCGGAGCACACCCCCGCGCCCCGCCGACCCCCGCGTCCGACGGGCACCCCCCCTCCCGGCGTCGCCCGCGAGCCGCCGCTCAAATTAAACTGAAACTGTGATTACATGTGTTATGTTTAATTGGAAAATGGCGGCACTATGTGGCTGAACGTTCAACGCCTACGTACTGCCTTGTAGCCTACAGCGATAACTTGATATGTGTATGTCCACTAATAGTCAATTATAAGTTTTTAAATGTCGTTAAAGGCTATTTATAAAAACAAAATAGTTATTGCTTTTTAACTATATGAGAAGTGGTTATCAGCGTGGTCACTTGCAAAATGTGATGGGAAATGTAAAAAATATTTAAATTGGTATTTTTTTTAAGAAGTAAAACGAATTTTGAATATTGCAGTTATTGAAATGTACGAAACGTTCCTTGTTTATGCTATAGAAAATAAATTAACTATATATGATATACATTTTCCCTCTACTTATAAATAGCAGCAGTCTTAGATAATTTTAAAACAATAGTGAGAGCCATTAGATTGTCAGTGTGAAATGGAACAGAGGATGATATTTCAGCGAATTGTATAGAATTGTATAGAAGTTGAAAAGTGTTACATTATCACATATTGCTATTGTTCCGAACACTTCTGTGTGATGTACATTCACTATATGTAGTAGCACAATCGTTGTTTTGACTGACGTAACGTGAAATTTTACTCATTGTCCACCGATATTGAGATATATCGGTTAAATAGTACATAAGTTTAAGTTATAATAGGATATGATACTATCGTTATTTTAGAATTTAAAATCAATATGAACGATGAATTCAAGCCTTATCTGGGGATAGTAGGAGAAGGATCTGGGTAACGAGACTTGGATTTATGAAAGGATATGTTTTTGAGAGCATATCAATATTTATTAATTGTGAAACTGAAATCATTTTTAATAGCAGTAGGCCACGAAACTGTAGACAATGTTTAAATTTGAGCGTCAATATTTTCCAAAAATCTTAATATAATAATACTTTTAAATCGCTTTAACAATTTTGCTAAAAAACAAATTACCTTTTTAACCCGTAAATGCATTGTTACACCTATAACAAACACATAGATTTCACCGTACATAAACAAATATAGTTAGTCCACCATAACAATACCATAGGTGATTCAAAACCCGTAGCTGTCATACGACAAGTCGTCCGTGGGTGATACTCCCCCGCCCCCCTCCCACTGGGGGAGTAGGGGGCGTAGGGGGCCATCCGTCAGCTCTCTGCGAAATGTTTTCATTTTTATTTCATAAATAAAGAGTGGAATTCCGCCCGGTAATGAGGGGGTGCAGTCTGTTGCTCCGACTAGTACTGTTGTCATATTTTACACTGTACACGTTCACGAAGGTATGAGTTGGGGGTATTTTAATGATAAGTCTTGAAGTTTAAGAAGGAATAAAGCTTTAAGAACTGACTATAAAATTAAAGAAATGAATTAGACTCTTATACTAATGAATGTCATCAAATAGGTATAGACAAGAAAAGGTGGAAAGAGGGAAGATCTTTGCACTGCAGTACGATTGCTGGGCAAGGGTCTCCTTCCGAACAAGAGAGGCAGTAGGCCCTGAGTCCAACACACTGGCCCAGTGCTGGCTGAGGACTTTGCATGCTCTCTATTAATGTATTAAATAATATTTTAAACTTAACTAAATAAGTATGCCGACGCTCGTTGAAGGTATTTTCTTATGTTCAATAATACAGAAACTAAACGGATTTAAAAATCAGTAAACATGCAACGATTCAAGAAGTTTCTTTGGCATTGATTTGTAGGCGATTAATTAAACAGGTACTTAGAAGCCTATTTATCGGTCGGAAGTTCTTAATGACTGATTCCAGGTAGATGTTTAACATACATACATAAAATCAAGTCTCTGATACAAAAAGGTGTAGCAGAGCATACCCGCGTTTCGCCATTTTTATATTAGTTCCATGAAATAGGGAGCCTATTGCCATATACCGGGCACATTACCAAACTTCGGTCTACTATTGCGAACAATCGAATGTAAATTAGAAAGAGACCAATAGCACTTTGTCCGACCTGCGAATCGATCCCAAAACCTCGACGTCAGTAGTCGGATACACTACCGACCATGTAAAAAAATATTGAGCCATCAGCTTACTTCATTGAAATAATTTCTAACCAAGAATACAGCATTAATAAGTGTCTAAACCTACATCTATATCTTACATAGTTTTATAGATACTGCCTTTTTCAGCAATAGTAGATGACTATTATGAAAATGTCCTCGTCGTTAATATTTACATACGAACTTATCCGGTTGGTAATCACTTTTATTGCTTATGGCTAATTAGGTTGAATGCTAATGTATAAGACTAACTTAATGTGGGGTTATAAAAATAATTTGATTTTATTGTATGCTAAACTGAAATGAATGTCCTGATTTGTGTACTAAGGGCATGTGTCACAGTTTGTAAATATGTGTCAGGTAAACTATCTGCTTGACTTGCAGTAGTATATCTATTCAATAGCGTTTAAGCTCATGCAGACATCACAGTTTGAATATATAAAGTGCCGTAAATGTGCCTCAGAAATCGGGCATAAGTGGTAGCGAATGTTAGAAAACAACTGACAACAATTTCTATATGATAATCTATTTGGTACTTATCAAGAATTTGTGAAATCCGGCCTTAGTATTGAAAATTTTAGTTTGTTTAAGGATATGAGTTCGTTGCATTTGTTTAATTCTTAACAAAATATTTTGTCAAACAAATATACAAACAAGCTCCCTCTTCAATATTATTGACATAAATAATTCACAAATACATTTATCTCAATTTTGAGAAGCAAAATAGATAATCTCGTCCCATGGGTGCAATATTCTCGTAGCTCGTAGCGTCGTATGAATACATCTGCTACGCGGCGCTACGGCGGTGCTACGATCACCCCCGCTACGAATAATAATTCTGTCATATATGACTCAATTTTATAAAGGTTTTTATATCCTCATATTTGAAGGAAAATATATTGCATTTATTATTTATAGGATTGAAGTCAGTAGTTGCAATCATAGCAGTCGGAATATTAATCAAGAGATGTATGTGGTTAGTTTTATTATTGTGTACCTATTTAGTGAGAGCTTATTACAAGAGGCAAACGTTTTTAGATAACTTACAAAATCAAGAAAGTTTGTGCAAGTAATTAAGACATCAGAAATTAATTATTAACGTCAGAAAGAAATAGAAATCATAAAGTGGCAAAAATATGCGTAGATGACTATAATCTATTGAATTTATTGTCTTCATTAAGAAAACGACACATTTATGAAAATAAACTTGTCACAGAAGTGACATTATCTTCCTAAGAAAAACGATTCAATTTGAATCGCAAACACAAAGAAAACCTTTAAATTCTATATCTTTTATACAATAATAAGTTAAGCCACCCCTCAGACTAAACGTGAGATATTTTCAAATAAAATGGGATATTTTACATGAACCCCACTCAAAGAATTGAATGGTAAACTCAAACATCACCCTCTATACGATTATGTTGTAAACAACTCGCGACATAACACACAGGGTGTTTAAAATTATGCCTGCAGGCGCGGTACAGTCAAGTGTATAAGTTTAAATGTATAATTTCAATATTTTAACGGTGGAACTTCTCGATCGCATATTATGATGTAAATTTTAGGTATTTCAAGTTTAAGTAGGAGGCATATCCGCATCTGTAGATATGAACAAATACCTAATTAATATTAATTTAACTTATCTCTTAATTTGAAAACAACATGATTTTATCAGTCAAGTTGAAATAGAATATTATTTTAAAATAATTGACAGTTACTGTTTTTTGTATGCTACATAATCAGATTTTAAAATTTAAAGTGCTTTACATCGTTGTGTCCGAGTGTACCCGCCGCGAAGGGTAAAAGGCCAAAGTAATTGTTATAGAGTGTTGCGGAGGGCGGAGGTAGGCCCTCCGACATATTGCAAACATATTCGCCGCTTGAAATTTATTGTAAATCGCGGCGGGAGGGGATTTGAATTCGGCCCCTCGCACTGTCAATAAACCGAATGGACTTTGGAAATTCGCTACATTCGCTCCGTGTTTGTGTTTGCTGGCTTCGCTTTTTCTGTTCTTGCGAAAAAACCTCCCGCGGTCCGTGTCCCGCGCCCCCGCCCCCTCCACCCCGCGGCACCCCCCCGCAGCCCCGCGTCGCGCCCCGCGCTTCCGATTTTATTTATCTAAGGTTTTCCATTCCGTCGTAATTGTGTGAGTTGCGAGCTCGATTGTTGCTAAAGCGAATATTTATTTGGGCTTCAGTTTGCTTTCCATTTGCGCGCCGTATCTATGTATGTATGTGTGTCTGTGTGTCTGTGACCGGCGGGCACGAGTCCGCCGCTCACTTTTAGCGGCATTGTGCTACAAATTGAATTTGCGGGGACTCAAATCAAATGTTGTCGTAAGAAATGACTTGTCGCCGTCGACTGACACTATCAAAAAATTGATCGACCGTCGGCTTATAGCTCACAATTGCGCGGTAATAATACCTACCGATGCGAATACTCGCCTCCACGTTACAATACATATAATATATTATGTATAGCTCATCGTTATACATACGTATGATTTGTGTTGTTACAATGACAGTACATAAGTTGGTGTTGTATAAATCGGGGCACACGCCAATAACATTAGTACAATGAAACGTCGGCGTGCAATCAGCATTAGCCGGAATATATTTCGCGTAAATCTTTCACGGCAGCTTTTATGTATATCGTAAAAAACGGCCAAGTGTCCGCCGAGTGAGCTATAAATATGCTCGTAAAGCGAGTGCCGTACCGCGCCGCTCCGCTCCGTGCCGCGCCGCACCGCGCCGGCCCTCGCCAGCCGCGACCCACAACACACACAAATTATAACATTTATGCGTTAGGGACTGTCTTATTTGAAGTTACGTGCGTATTTTACGTCTTAATGCACATATTTCAGGTTATATTTAATTTAACACCTTTGTGGAGGCTTTTAAAGTTAATGTTAAGTTCTATAATTACAAATGATGATTACTTTTGCGTTTTAAAGAGGCATAAACCCGTAGCTTGGCCAATTTTATTTGATTACTGTTGGTAGCAGTAAAAGCGATGATGTAGATAAAACGTATCGATGTATTAGCATTATAATTTTATTACTTTGTTTTAAGTTCAACTTAATTGAACTATAAAATGTATGTAGGAGAGAAATTAGTAGTACAAAATATGCTTTAAAAGGTTGTTTTACATTTACCACATAATAATAGAAAAAAACATTTATAAAATAAGTTTTGTAAAGGTTTTAGTTGCACTGACAAGTGCAGATAGTTTATGAAACTTTTTCCAAGAACTGTTAACATACATGTAGTCATATTTTTATAAAACTTTGGTATATAAATAATACATTTATTTGTATAAAATATAAAGCTGGTTATTAATCAAGTTTCTTCATAATTTTACAGGTATCTACGCAACAACGACTGAAGAATGATGATACAACACTGCAAGCTGGCCGCCGCGTACTAAAGATGTATCAAATACGACTAATTACAGGTAAACAACTATTATATTGTACTTCTATTCCTAGAATCATTTGGATTTCTATATTTCAATTTAATACAATTTAATAAATCCATACTAATCATTTTATAATATTACTAGCTGACCCGCGCAACTTCGCTTGCGTCACATAAGAGAGAATGGGTCAGAATTTTCCATGTTTTTGTAACACTTTTTACTGTTAGGTACTCTGCTCCTATTGGTCGTAGCGTGATGATATAAAATATGCTTTATTTTCACGAAAAATATTCTCAAAATTATTTATATCTCTTAGTATAACGAAGTCGCGCTAAAGCATATCCGCCATTAAAACAGTTGCCATGGCAACCGAATTTTGTTAATTCAATGTCATTATAATATTGATATTTCGCGACTTTGTTGAATTTTCTGAATTTTTCCGGGAAATGCGTCATTTTCCCGGGGTAAAAAGTAGCCTATGTCCTTTCTCGGGTATCAAAATATCTCCATGCCAAATTTCATGCAAATTGGTTCAGTAGTTTAGACGTGATTGAGTAGCAGACAGACAGACAGACAGACAGACAGACAGACAGACAGAGTTACTTTCGCATTTATAATATTAGTATGGATATATTAGTATGGATAAATGCGAAAGTAACTGTGTCTGTCTGTTACTTAATCACGCCTAAACTACTTAACCAATTTGTATCAAATTTGGTTAGAAAGATATTTTGATACCCGAGAAAGGACATAGGCTACTTTTTACCCCGGGAAAATGACGCACGAAATTCCCATAGGATAATTCAGGTGGCAGACGAAGTCGCGGGTTAAAGCTAGTATCTTATATTATGGCTATCAAAAGGTAAGCATAGAAGGTAAAATGCATGACCACCATCCCATGTAATTTACGCTATTTTTCGGCGATACAAAAAAATATTACAGAGTTTGTAAATAATACATACTGCCCGTGTTTGTTTATCGTGTTGTATGTGTATATGTGTGTATGTGAGTGGTATGAGCAGTATGATTGTAGTACGATGTTGAGTTGAGCGGTGGTTAGCGCGGATGAGTGTAGATGGGTAGATGGGTGCGGTTCAATCACGGCCGGCTTCCGACCACATCAGCGCAGATATCATATCCTAACACCAAACTTTACTTCACTATACACCACGCACCTTAGATCAAGGAGGATGCGGTAAATGTTGGAAAGGAATGTGCGACGAAACATTTGCGGGAATTAGGTTATTTTGATTTAAGAAAAAAATTTTTCATACTTTTATCTGGTTGACTGCTGACCATGCATTATGTGATATATCAGTCGTGTACAGGTGTAGATTTAATAATAATGACTGTCATAGAACAGTAGAAAATTGCGTCTGAAAAGATTAGTACCATGTGATTAGTTTAGTTTCCTATGTCCCCGGAAAGAAAATCCCGAGTTCGGTATTGATATTCGCAGGTGGAACTCGTAGTTGTATGCCATATCGCCACAACATTCATTCCGACATGAGTGTCGCGATTGAACGCGATTCTCTCTAAGACAAAGTGTGTTATTTCTCGCGGGATCCCTCCCGGGGAGGTCCACCTCCGACCAGGAGAGGGGAGAGGGGGAGTGCTCTACGTACTATGTAGTAATATTTTTACGAGCGGTTTTTATTGTCGTCGCGCGCGATAAATTTGTCATCGCTGCCTCGTCGCCCGTCTGCATCGCCCCGCGCCGCGGAGCCCGCCGTCACGGGAAACTGCAACGTTTTATAGATATCATGAATTGTAAGCAGTACTGGCTTTCGTTCACTCGGTATTGAATATTTGGGTAACATTATTACTGCTACAAGGGATAATCAGTACGGAAAAAGCTATTGTAACTAGGTAGTGACTAAGTTTGCAAGATCGGCGGAAAAGCCTGCTTTGTATATTGAAAATCAAGATTTTTATTATTTAGTGCCAAAAGTAGTCAACAGCAGGAATCGTTTAATGAAATATATAATATGCATCTTCAAACAAGTTATATTAGACTGAGTATTAGGCGCTAGTTAAAAGGTAATAGTAAATGCTTGTCCGCTATTAATATAAGTAGATGATAATAAGGCGGTGGTATATCCACTTGTATGAGTGTTAGTAGTTACGGTGTTGCCGCGGCTCCGCCCGCGGGCCGGGCGGTGGCGGCGCGGCGGCGGCGCGCGGGACCACGGCGCGCCCTTTCCCATATAAAAACCTTTGCTGCAAGCACGACCTCGTAGGGCTGACACCTTATGTTAGATTTCTTCTATGACTGTAACAATAGGCGGTTTACTGTATTAAAATGTAATAACTTAAAGTATTGTTTCACTCTCTCATCCCTCTAAGTGGTGGTTATAGTTGACAGTTTAGACTAACTGCACGGCTTATCGTGCGGTTAGTCTAAACTGTCAATGATATTTACCAATGTGACTCTACTTTTCAACCCTTCAAATTCATAAGCAAGGTAATATTAAATGTCCAAATAACTTAAATTACACTGTAAAGAGAAGATAAAATACAATAAGGATGTTTATATTCTATGCCTTTATAGAAAAATCACCACAATTTAATTACTTATTGATTTATTTAATCAAACTGTTGAATGTTGGTGTCAGCCCTACACGTAGTTCCCACAGTAGCTCATAAGTAGAGTGCGGTAGCTATGACGCGGCACTTCTCACGCCCCACTTGTTGCAGACGACTGCCACAACTGGCGACCACGCTCCAGCCGCCCAGTACCAGCAGTCCAGCCTTCCAGCCGCTCAGCACGAGGAAACACCAGCAGATGAGCACGGCTGGAACACGACAAACTGGTCTATTAGATGTTAGTGGTAACTACGCATGGTACATGAATATATGATTTGAATTTATTGATTTTGTTTTTTTATTTTTGCTGCTGTAAGCTGTAAGTCTTGTTCTTACTAGAGTCAAGATATTGGCTAAATAACGTTCGATTAGTGACAAATATTTAGATTCTAGAGAGGTGAACAAAATAAATATTTAAACAATTAGCAAAGCGCAGTTCAGTCATTTAAATTCAAGGTTTACTTAGAAAAGTTGATCGGCTTTCTAATAATAATTAGGTTTCCAATTTAATATTCATTTAGGAGATATATCTACACTTCACTATAGTGCAATATATGACCAATATGCTACGAAACTATAGTATACATCTTAAAAAATTATCAAAGAGTTTTATTGTCAATTTTCTACAACTATAAAGACAACAAACTACAAGTAATCTTTGGGAATAACCGTCGCACTCATTTACACATAAAACAAACAGTAGATTATAATATGAAGAGGCGTAGGTGCGACTAATAACATCCATACTTAATATTATAAATGCGAAAGTAACTCTGTCTGTCTGTCTGTCTGTCTGTCTGCTACTCAATCACGCCTAAACTACTGAACCAATTTGCATGAAATTTGGTATGGAGATAGTTTGATACCCGAGAAAGGACATAGGCTAATTTTACCCCGGGAAAATGACGCATTTCCCGGGAAAATTCGAAGTCGCGAATAATCAATATTATAATGACATTGAATTAACAAAATTCCGTTGTCATGGCAACTGTTTTAATGGCGGATATGCCTTAGCGCGACTTCGTTATATTAAGAGATATAAATAATTTTGAGAATATTTTTCGGGAAAAAAGCATATTTTATATCATCACGCTACGACGAATAGGAGTAACAGAGTAACAGTAAAAAGTGTTACAAAAGCGTGTAAATTCTAACCCATTCTCTCTTATGTGACGCAAGCGAAGTTGCGCGGGTCAGCTAGTATAACATATGAATACGAGTCAATATGAGTCAATATTAGCGCGCGGTATCGGTCGCTCACTCCGAGGCACTTTACATCATCATATATCTGTGCGGTTGATGTAGGTCTGAAATATTGCACTTGTTTATATTGTGACTGCACATCTTTGAAGGATAACGCAGAGATTTCATTAACTTAAGTTATTTTTACAAAGTTACCTACTAAGCAAGGGTCTCCTCACGGAATGAGAGAGAGGTTAGGTCTTGAGTCCATCCAATAAATGTGTGGGTCACAGTTAAAAACTTGATTACTCCCAAAAAATGTAGTGTTCTGCATGCCTTAAGCAGCAAGAATCAATTGAAACTTATCTTTAGCCATATATTACCATGTTTAATTAGTCATTATTTGAATATTTACTAAATTTCTCAGAAATCAGTCGAACATCATGACTCAAAAATGTTTTATTCTTGTATATTTCTAGTACTCCAAACGCCGATCTGTTGTTTATGTTAAAAAAATATTAACTTTAAAATATACAATTATAGGCAGTTTTCGTAATTACTTACTTATGTATCTGGGCAGGATTTCCCTCACATTGTACGAGTAAACCCGCTCTCAAAGATTAGTATGTAGTTGGTAATATAATGATGTTATCAGCACTCGATCAGTAATTATGTATTAGTGTGTATGTAACGATATCCTTCTACGTGGCCTATGTAGATACAATGAACGATTGTGCAGTTCGTTCACCTTATTGAGTGATAGAATTGATTAGTTATAAGTGCTTTATATGTGTGTTACAATATTACATTCTAACATACTATTTGAGCTTCACTTAGCGACATGCGAAAGAAATATACAAATATAAATGTACTTTCAAACTTCATATAATGAAAAGGTAAAAAAATTTGAAACAGTATTATTACATTTATACTTTAAATTTCTTTTTCTAAGACACGTCCGTATACGTTTGAAGACACTATCGGTATTAATTATAAAACGGAAAATTAAAGGAAGTACTAATATTTTCAAAGAAGTCCAAATGTCACGCTCTATAAGGCGACATGATATTATTTAAAGTTCGCAGTGTTCGATGTCAAATACTTTTATATCCACTTAAGTCTAACAGCTACGCGGACCTACACACAATTTATTCTTACGCAGTTGATGTTGACATGCCTAGATTTCAGCTGAAATTACATATTTATCTATACTTAAAAAGTTCAGCATAATCCTGAAACAACCCAACCCATAATCGGTAACTCTGGTTTATCTTCGTGTAAGTTCGTAAATTCTTCGCCACAAATATTTTTATCAGTTAAACTTGTTTTTAACACGGCAGTTATTAATTTGTCTTGTTCTCAAAATTGTACAAGCTGTTCACTTAGGGGCCATTTAAGGGCTACTATATTAATTATAAAGAACTGTTACTAGTACTGGCAGAATTATTACCTCTTCATTCGTAGACTGAAGGTTAAAGAAAGTAATAACAGTTAGTCCTGTGACTGTCCCACTGCTAGGCACTCTACACTAAAATTACAGACTTCGGTTCGCCACGATAGGGTAATGAATTTGCATCTCTTTTTGTTGCCTACAAGGTTCGCTCACGTATAGCTAGGAAATCTTTTAGCTTTGTATATTTTCTTGATTTTAAATCATAATAATCTTACGAAACAAAAGACATTAAAAGTTTGACATTTTTTTTTACTTAAAAGTACTAGGCGCAGCTAGGAATTCGAAATAAAATATCATTTTAATTAATTTTTTTAAATACTCCCAGCCGAACCCACACTGTAGATAATTTAGGAAGACAAGGTTGTATAGGTGTTGTTTCGTTTGCCTGCTATGTAGCAGGCAATAAAATAGACACACATGTTTTGTGTTTATTGCTTCGTCGAACAACATTCATTACGAATATTTATAATTAGCAATACAGTTTGTTTTAGACTATAATTATTATTTACAGTAATAAGAACTTACGTGATTACTTTGTTATCTGCTTTATCCTATAATAGGTTAAAATTAATACAAAATTAAATAATTTTAATTTAGAGAATTAAAATTCAGAACGAAACTTTTTTTTTTCTGACTCATGTTTAAATGTCAAGTTCGGTACTAGTTAGTTCGTGATTCTTTAGATTTCAGCCGGATTTCTAACGACTCGCTCGAAAGCAAATATTTGGTACCCGATATAGTGACGTTAGTTTTACGTGTATATAATCGTCTTAGTTTTCGAGCCCACTGTTTTGTGAGCAAGCTCGTATGAGACCAGTGACCTAGATTGGCCCAGGAGTTAGTGTCCTCTCATATGATAATGAGTGGCACAATTCAGTGACTGTGCGTGTCTGTGTGTGTGTTTGTGTGCGCGCCGCTTTCAAGCTGTTTGCTTTCGATAACTTTCTCGATAGCATCGTTATCGAGCTGTAAGCAAACATCGCATATCTTTGCTATAACATAGAACGTAACGTGCGCACGAAAACATAAGAAAATATTTTATTTTCAACTACATTGATGTTACATACTTACAATATTTGTTGGACTCAAGGCCAAACCCTTCCCTCATGACAGGAGGAAACCCTTGCTCAGCAGTGTGACAGAAATGGGTTAAATTTATTATTAATTTTATTTTTAACACACAGATGTACAGTTTAATTCATATTATATATACATAGTTAGGTAATAAGTGTAATAACACACATGAAAAACATCTACCGGTTATAAAAACTAAATGACTTAAATCGGTGCATCGCTAATTTAGTGTATTCGTTGTATGTGTTACCAAATAATGCAACATTTGTACGTTTTTCCACACATTATACATATTAATGAAGTTTGTTTACCAAATAGTTTACCGCCAAGCGTTTACCCGACGGATACGTGTGTTTAATTATAACACAATTATTCACGGTATTAATTAATACAACAATGTATCGTGTCTTCCTATACATACACTTCTTATAGTTATATTAGTTTTTACTTGGCTTTCGTGTGCACAGATTTCGCATTGCGTAAAAACAGAACTAAAATCTATTTGTCAGTTCAAAGTTCTTTCGTGAGGGTAGTTGTACAAAAAAGTAGTAGACTGTAAATATAAATTTCTTTATTTAGTTGTTTAGACAGTGCATTGCGTTCTTTATGTCTGTTTTTGTGTTTAAACGTAAAAAAATAGTGCGGAAATAGCAACAGGATTACAAGCAAGCTTACTATCTAACGTATTTACAATCGTTTCTAAGATAAGGACAGAACCGCGTGCATCACTTAGTATATGATAATTTAGCGAGGCGTTGATCCACGTGTGACAGTTTACGCGCTAGTTCGCCAATGATCGCGGCCGGTGGATCAGCACGCAGGCACACGCGCGACTGCGACCGCGCCTGACCGCGCCTGCCACTGACTCAGTGGTGAACTGGTGACTCTTGTGACTAATAACTAACTGTGCGATATTTCGTGAGTGTTCCGGAGCTGAGCGAGCGAGTGGAGCTGACGTTATGGATTTAAGTCAGGTAGGATGTGCACTCATTTGTAACTTTGACTTTGAAGCTCATTTTTTGATGCTATTACCACCTCAAGAACATTGTTGATGCTCGGACATCGAGCTTGTTTAAGCTGTTGGGTGTATGCGAAGCGAATGAGCCTTTGCTTAAGACGGTTTAGGGTATAATATTCGGAGGTTGTCAAGCCAATTATTTGCTAATACGAACATGGTAACACAATTAACTTAAACGCCGGATCCTGAAGGCTTACGATACGTCTTTCTTACTCGACGTTTTGGCCGAATTGCCTCGGTCTCAGTCGATGTCTACTGTTAGGTAAACACGTCTAGGTGTGCCTGGTTCTAATGCATATTCTAGCACTTGAATGCATCTCAACATATTACACTCAAATGCGCGGATTCCAGAGACATGCATTTCAGAGCTCGTATAGATTTAGATGACTAAATTCTACCCTGGAATTAAAACAACCAGACATAACTACTTGATTAATACCAGTCTTCATTATCTCTAGATCTGTATAACTTAATAACAGTTTTTATTTATGAAACAGTTGCTTTATAACGTAAGTTTGTAGTAATTGTGTGTTTCGTAGTACAGCGGGTGATTCTCATGAATGTACGAAACGGTGTCCGTTTTAATTTGCGTTGACTAATTAATAAAGGAGTTTAGGCGTGGTTCTTCAACAATTATGTGCAATGTACATTGCTTAATAACGAATGACATTACCGGTAACGACGCACCGCATTTTTGTACACTTGATATTTATTTGTACCAAGAATTTCTGTAATTGGTTACACTTACATCATTATGATTACTACAAACAAATAAACTATCTCACTGTTGGACAAGAGTCCATCTCGCTTTCCAGTAGCGGATGAGTAACTTTTCTTTCAAAATCTTATTACTATCTATACTTCGTAACTTTTCGTATTTTTAACAAATTGAGTTTGATTTTCAAAGTCAAATAACGAGAGGCGAATGCTAAAAACAATGTTATATCTACCACACAGCTTATTGGGTACTTTGTTCCGAGCTACATCTACTGAAGATTATTACGCAGGCAAATGATTGAAGGACAATTTTCCACAGTTAAAATATAGTAGATACCTACTTAATTATTTCTTGGCTAATGTCAATGGGAGAAGTATCATTCAAAGACAATTTTATATAGTTATTTTATACTCTTTTTATTTAACATTTACAAGACAATTAACGCTATTTTATTGCCTGTTTTATTGCAAAACTAAATTTACATCATTTCGCTAGAGAACAGATATTATGTGTAGTGAATTATATCAACGTTTCTTTATGTGAGAGTTATTCAGAGGGCGGTGTGAACATATGCAGTAGCATTTGATTGGTGCAGTTTGAGATAACAGTGACATGTTTATTGATATATTAATATACAAGTATGTTGTTATCAAACGAAAACCGATTAATTACGTATTTATTGTACAGTGGCATGATGATCGATATCGCTGTGAATATGAATGAAGGAAATCACGTATACAATTGATATGATAGGTATTCCAGGAGAAATGCATTTTCTATTTTAAGAAGATATCGGTGCCAACTGCTCTCGTCTACTTGCCTCTGAGTGTATTATTCTCATTCTACACGCTAAACTATATTTCAAATTCATTTGTATAGATAACCCTTGAACTGAATAGTATTTAATACGAACTTAGAGTTGAGACTGTCTTATAGGTGGGTAATGTCTCCCCAAGTACCCGTCAACCTACAGTTTTTCGACTTCATCGAGCAGGTATCCAGAATAACGAAACATTATAATTTTAAATTCTTCACAGTGATTATTCATGTGGTTATACACTATACAAACTCTTCAGACATGTAGTGATTAACTAGAAATCGTAGAGTGTGTGCGTTATGTGCGTGCGTAGATTTCTCATTCATGTGAATATTTGTGGAGATTATCATCGCGCGAAATGACAGTTGACGAGTGATTGGGAGAGATGGAACGCTTTTAGAAAATAACATGATACTTAATCTGTATTCTGTTGTAAATTTAGTGTTAACATGGGAGGGATGAAACGCTTTTTAAGAAATTCTTATCTATATTCTGTTTTATGTTTAGTATTGGCATTTAAGTGTAGTGTAACCTGCGTATTACGTATCTCACTATTCAGTACATTGCTGCTTTGACGATATATGTTAAACAGTATAATCTTCAGGACAAAACGATGTACAGCTTTCAAATAGTTGTCAACTGAGACACATGATAACCCCCCTGAATCAGATATATTCAATAAATAAGCTTTACCGCTTCTTGCAAACGACTTGTAAGAGGACCACAAAAACTATCAATGATCAAACTTTAGCTTAAAATGGTCATTGATATTGCTAGCCTTTTACGAACACATGACTGTTACGGAACGCTTAACAGTAGAAACACAGTAATATAATTAAGTTCTATAAATCACAATGAATAGTTAGATAATGTAAATAAGTCATACTTAGCTGTTTTACAGTTCGGATTATACCAGGTGTTGAAACATTTCCATAAATATGATTCATCGAGTTTCAGAATACTTCAAGACACCTGTTTCTAATTAAAAATATCGTTATCTATCATAAATAATATATTTATACATTCCCGTACAAGTGCTCCACCTGACCTACTTGTGGCTCTACTTCTATGTAGAGTTTTATCTGTGACTCTATCGTATGAATAAATTACTGATAACCTATCTACGTGGAGCGTGGAGCGGAAACGATGCTATGTAGAGACACACCCAACATATTTAGGTAATCCTTAATTTTGAGAAATACACGTTTAATATGCATTGATTGTAAATATATAATCTCTGATATGCATTATTAATGATTTCTATATTTGTTCACATTATTCATGTTAAAATTGATTGCAAATTTGCAGGAAATAAATTAATTTCATAGTTGATTATAGGTTTTTGAAATGCATGAAGGTAGTTACGATTATTTGCGCCAATTTCTGATGCCTTTTTATACTGTCACATAACTTTACCGTCTAAAAATTGTTCTAGAAACAGAATCTAGTGTTATTCTTAGCCCTCAACTTTGTCTATCTAATATGTATCTTAGCCGTCATTTATCAATTGACATAAACTTAGAAAAGCATACTTCAGGCTTATAACTAAAGAGGGCAATTATTCTTGAGACATTTTCCAATACAATTTTAATGACAATACTGGAATATAGTTGCGTTATCAATAGAGCTAGCAAATAGCCAACGTACGATAAAGTGTATCATGTATTTACATATTCAATCAATGTGCTAACAGTCGTGAAGATGGTATTGTTGAAAGATATACTTGTACAATAATAATTCATAACTCACCCTACATTGCAAGTTATAGGTAATTTTGGTAACATCGTCGAATCTGCCTGAAAGATGATTATGGTACCTTTACTGAATTGTTACACCTAAAATTAACGAAATGACTAGGCTAGATGTTAAGTCGATCAACTGAAAACTTTCCATTCCACGAAAATCTTTTCAAAGAACTTTCAGGTATGTAATCTTTCACCATGATTTTTCCTTCACCTTTAACTATAACACATCAGGTGATAATTAGTTCTAATACACACATTACTTCTCCATCATTCTAAACAGGAACTAATATCATTAATGTATCGTTTTCAAAGACAAACATAAAAAGGTTACAACTATATCGCGAACAAACGACTTTATAATAGTAATTAATAATGATAGCTCCCCATCGATTACTCGGCAAGTAGGCATACAAACAAGCTTCTTATGAAGCCGTCAATGGAGAGCGGAAGTGTGTGTCGTTAGCGCGAGGTGCTAGAATGTGTGTCACTTTGTGTGCAGTGGCGAGGGTTAATTAATTTAAATAATTAATGTATGATAATGTATTGTATGTTGGTGGTCCATGTTTTATGTGATTGTGAGGTATTTGGGTTTGATTACAGGATTGAGTATTTTGTTACGGGAACTTTATGTTTAAATGTTTAGATGTATTGTGATAAGAATAGTTATAATTTGCTGTTCTGAAGTATTGTTACAATTGAGTGTCAATATTCCATAGAACTGATTAAATGTTGATTTAAGAATAAACAAATTACAGTGAAGTTAACAGTTTTGAGTCATGGTTCTAGGATATTTCAATATTGACTATTCAATTGACGTACAAAGTTATCAACAATTTCAGGAATAAAACTATTACATATAATTGTATAATCTTCACATAATATTACATAAAAATACTTTGATATCAGTTTATCAGTTGTTTACCATAAGTAACGTGCGGGAGGGTGTATACTGTAGCCGGGACGACGTGTGTCGTGTGTTGTGTGTGTGTCGCCGGCGCACTGTGGATCGAAAATCGGCTGTAGAAGACATAGGATCTCGATGTCGCGAATGTTATTTTTTTTGATGGAAATGTATTCTGCTGATCATTACTGTTCTATAAAATGTCATATGACGTAATTGTGTGCACAAATGGAAGAGTTATAATTTTTTTAAGAAAATTTTGTATGGAGCTGACATGAAAAATGAGAATATCTCTGGAATCGCAAGGTTGGCCGTTATATCCTTGCACACTGATATAGTACTATTTATTTGTGAATTTTTGACATACTTTATATCGCGGCATCACTTGCGATTTTTTTTCTAAAAATCGTCAAAATTTTCAAAAAAAATATTTTGTTTATAATACATTTTAATGCTTAAGTATGACAATAACAAGTGTAATTTACAATATTTTTTATGCTTAGACCAAAACGTTGTAAGAAATCACAAAATCGTACTACTTCTCCTCGAATGGTGTTCTCTGAACCTCGTATAATCTTTGTTTCGGGCCTCTGAAGCTTCTTCCGAAAGACTTCCAATTAGTACAAAAGCATTTACTGCAATTATGTCCCCTCCGTGAATCAACAATTTGTGGACAGTTGATGACATGTAGTACCCATCATACAGTTCCACGTATTTGCAGCGGTTGTCCTAGCGTATTCTTAAAATTTCGGCACGTCTACAAACTCTCCAGATGTGATAGCTCTCAGAATCACAGCAATTCTGCATATTAGGTCTTCATCGAATCCAATGATCGCTGCAGTTTTACAAGGAAACTCAAAAAATCGCCTTGCTGTGTTCCCATCGTTAGTTGTGTCTAATCCTCGCTTAATGATGTCGATCAAATGGTTGAGATCATCTCTGAATCGTTCTTGGATGAGTTTTTTTCGTGAATGCAGTGTCTCTTGATGGCCTTTTCCTCTTGCAGACCACTTTTTGAAGTCTAGACGATACGCTATGTGTAAAAGACATTCCGTTTATGCGGGCATGAAGTGATGATAATCCGAACTCATACACGCCAGAAGAAACGGTTTTTGACGCAATGGCATCTAACTTATTCATTTATGTGGGCTTAGCCGTATACAGGTAGAGCAGGCCGCATTTCACTTCGCTACAGCCAGATATGTAAAAATTTTGCCATCAATCATCGTCACCATTAATTGGTCACTAATTTCAGTACTTGACATTTTGAGGGTACGAGAGATTTTATTTGGTTATCCATTGCAGTTTTTTCATTTATGACGACTTCTTTGGATTCTTTCGCAAAAGTAAACTGGACTGGATGGCAATACATAGGTGAGCAGGGTTTTAGATTCACCCATACGGTATCACAGTCAGCTATCAACTTTAATGGAACCAAAGAGGTCATAAATGAGCTGGAATCATCTTCAAACCCCCTATCACCGTCAAATCCCCACCTTGGTGTTAATATCATTTGTTTATCCTGCCGTTACAAGTTCAGAATTTGGATAAGACGAAGACCTAATATGCAGATTTGCTGTGATTCTGCAAGTTATCACATCTGCAGAGTTTGTAGACGTGCCGAAATTTAAAGAATACGCTAGAACAACCGCTGAAAATACGTGGAACTGTATGATGGGTACCTACTGCACATCATCAACTGTCCACAAATTGTTGATTCACGGAGGGGACATAATTGCAGTAAATGATAATGTATAAAAATATGATAAATGATATTGTACCACTCGGAAGTCTTGCGAAAGACGCTTCAGAGGCCCGAAACAAAGATTTTAAGAGGCTCAGAGAGCACCGTTCGAGGAGGAGTAATTCGAAATTGTGATTTCTTGGAATGTTTTGGGCTAAGCATGAAAAATATTGTAAATTACACTTATTATAGTCATATTTAAGCATTAAAATGTATCATAAACATAATATATATTTTTTTAAATTTTGACGATTTTTAGAAAAAAAAACAGATTTGCTGTGATTCTGAGAGCTATCACATCTGGAGAGTTTGTAGACGTGCCGAAAATTTAAGAATACGCTAGGACAACCGCTGCAAATACGTGGAACTGTATGATGGGTACTACATGTCATCAACAGTCCACAAATTGTTGATTCACGGAGGAGACATAATTGCAGTAAATGCTTTTGTACTAATTGGAAGTCTTTCGGAAGAAGCTTTAGAGGCCCGAAACAAAGATTATACGAGGTTCAGAGAACACCATTCGAGGAGAAGTAGTACGATTTTGTGATTTCTTAGAACGTTTTGGTCTAAGCATAAAAAATATTGTAAATTACACTTGTTATTGTCATACTTAAGCATTAAAATGTATCATAAACAAAATATTTTTTTTGAAAATTTTGACGATTTTTAGAAAAAAAATCGCAAGTGATGCCGCGATATAAAGTATGTCAAAAATTCACAAATAAATAGTACTATATCAGTGTGCAAGGATATAACGGCCAACCTTGCGATTCCAGAGATATTCTCATTTTTCATGTCAGCTCCATACAAAATTTTCTTAAAAAAATTATAACTCTTCCATTTGTGCACACAATTACGTCATATGACATTTTATAGAACAGTAATGATCAGCAGAATACATTTCCATTAAAAAAAATAACATTCGCGACATCGAGATCCTATGTCTTCTACAGCCGATTTTCGATCCACCGTGCGGCGCCGCGCGCTCGCGCAGGTGTGTCGTGACCCACATAACTGCACCACAAACACATCGTATCAATATTTATTCATCGATAACTTAATATCTCGTGAATATTGATCGCTATACGCTACATATTCGCCAACTCGCGCGAATTCTTGAGAAAGTGAACGATGTTTGTTCAGCGATATCGAGCGTCGCCGTGTCGAAATATAGGTCGATTTGTTATTATTATTTAGAATGGTTCAGCCTGATTGTAAGTGCAAATAAAGTTTATCGGCGAGTTGATTGATATGTGTAATGAGTCAGCTGACAAGCCTTGTTATGCACTTACTTGTAACTACAGAGTACATTTATTTCCTACAAGGAGCTTGAGAAAATGTTCATAAGTGCATTCTGCTGAAAATGTATCAATCAATCTACATGACTCAAAGCAGATCAAGAAAATAATCATCTTGTAATTTACAAATGCTTCACATACTTGGTTTCCCCTCTTAAGATTTAGCCAACGTAGTCATTTCTATAAACATGACTCTCTCCAATTCTTTCATTCCTGAAAAATAGTTCAGACTGTCACAGCAATCAGACACATACTTCAACTACTTCATCAAAAATGTAAAAAAACTAGTTAACAAGATGAAAGAATTTTACAAAAAGACACAACGCAACAATTATCACTATTTACAATTAAATAACAGTAGTTTTTCACTCGTGAAAATCTTCCACATAGTTTAGTTATTATGTTAATTGTGGAAAGAAACCACCTCACAATATAACAAACAGTCTTAATGACAGCTAATTACATTGGGTTTAGTCTCATTAGCTGAATGACATGACAATCATCAGTGTCGTCTGTCGCATGATTGACAATACCTCTGAGCTGTAATTAGTGGTTTATTATGTAACACGAATTATCTCAATTTAATACAATTATGTTTTGTTGACGGATGTACTTGGAACTATTTCTAGATCAAATAGTTTATCACGCAGTCGCTATTTCTAGGTCTAATGCAAGAAATAACTTAAATTTGCATTACTTTTGTTGAGCTTACAGACTCTCTTCGATCGATTTCTTCACCATTTAGACAGAGATTGTTGTTACAAAAAACCTTTTTCTTAACAGTTCTGACGGTTCGCTATTTCGTCTAAAGTATAGTTCAGAAAATATTTTAGAATTTCGTATGAAATAAGGCTACAAATCTTAGAGCTGTTCAAACTTAAGTGTAGTTATGCTTCTCTTCTAAAGTTTTTGGTATAATTTAGCTGTTATTGTGTTAAACATACAGCAGTACAATATCAAGCGGATAATGAATATATTATTATGTATAGTTACAATGCATATTGCTTCACTTCGCAGTACTTAGTTAAAGTATTCACTATCTGCACCGTCCATCTACTCAGCGCTGTACGAGATCGAGCACGTTACGATAAACCGCAGGATATCTACTTCCTTATGTACTACACTATCTACAATGTACGCTTATGTAGAAATCATGTCCATTACGATGTTCCAGCTTGAGTTATTGTTCCGACGCTAAATACCATTAATTGCTAAGTATTTTTACATGTATGCATATGTGTCATTATTTAAATATTTAAGGAATTCCTCTAAACGCGTGTTTCCTGAGCGTTTAGCAATATTAGCTGTCTGACTGACTTGAATACGTGAATGCTTGGTTAATAAGCTTCATTAGTAAACTATCAGCCATTCACGTTTCTCATCCTGCTGTAGTTTAACGTTTGGATTCAATGTTACACAATCACGCTAGAATTGTCGAAACTTAATCTATACGTAAACAGCCTAGACTTCAGCCTTCAGCTAAGGCTTCCTGTGTGAAGTAAAAACTGGAAAACAATCAAGATACAATGATGAATTATGCAGAATATTTCATGAACTCTGTATCTACATTTCGATCATGAAAACATTTCATCGATGTAGGAATCATATTCACAACACCCTAACCACTCTGCGATGGTCTTTGAAAAATGTGTCAAATCTAAAAACCAGTAATAATTTATAAAGTATCATCACTTCACAAAAGTGGTTTTAAGATAACTAGGCTATTTCCTGGTAGCTTACTGACCCACCCTGGGGTTTATAAAGCCGTAGATCATAAGCCGTTAAAGAGCGGTGATTAGGCAGCTGGCCAAGAGCCGTGCATCACGAGGTGGCACTCGACCACGCTCGTGGTGACTGTAATGTGTCACTGCCGATAATACGCGAACTAAGATGATGCATTCTGTAAAGATGCAGAAAGACAATTAGATATTTTTGAAGATTTTTTTGGTGTTAAGAATGAGTATTTGAGTAGACGTGTCACTTCAGTGTTTAATTGATAGTGGCAATGTGTTCTTTATAATGCTGGTTATCTTTGTATAAGAACAGAATTAGAATAAAGATTCTCTCTTTAGGCTTATGTTCGTGTTTTTTTCGACATCTTAAAATATTACTGAAGGTTCGGGTACAATCAAACGGGGTCCCCAATTAACCTCCGCAATCTCAAAACATCGTAATAACAAGTCGACATTTAAAACAAATAAAATAAGCAACACATCGCTCACAATCAAAAGATGTTTCAACCAAATATCAACACAACGATCAGCGCGATTCATCATCATTACATCACTGACTATCTCACACTACATTCACATTCCCACTCACAGTACTCACTCATTCAAATCTGATGATTCTGATCAATAACTTAAACGTTCATGTTTCATATCTGAAATCAGGCACGCGCCATATTTCCATACGTCGGCAGGTGATGCCCAACAAATTGGCCAGCGGTGGGCCAACAATTAGCGCCGACGTATCGTTTTATCAGACAATTACTCGCAAACCGTGGGGTGATTGATCACAGTGAATATTTAAAGGTAAAGCAAGGGGCCGAGGTATGTCTGATGCTAATTAATTGTTAATTTGATGTGTGGATAACATTCTGTGGCAACATGAACATGGTTCCCGCGATGTTTTGTATTCGTGAGCGAAGGCGGCTGATTGATTGAACTGATTACGTGTTTATGCATATGCGCGTCAAGATGATTGAAGTAGACACTAATTTGCGTATAATTGAACATGCATTAGAATGCTAAGTGGTTTGTGCTTGTGAATATGTAATCTTGAGGCAGTGGAGTTGTAGAGATGATTATTAAAAGAACTACTGTATGTTTGTTAGTTAACATACCAAACCGAGATCTACACATAGATTAGAAAAATTATGTATTCAAATACGTTTTTAATAGTTGTTTTTTCTCTTAAATGCTAAATTGTAATGCAACCTTTGAGAGATATAAGTAGAAAATCTCATAGCTTACTTTTAACTTACGTACTATAAAGTAAGTAAAATTTCGTTGATAGTTAAAAGTGATAGTGGTATTCAATATTTAGCCTCACTACAGTAGATGTTTAGTGGAGGATTATTTTTATAATAGATGTAGGTATTTCTTGTTAATTAATATTATTTGTTATCAATAAGATATAAATCTACATATATTAAATAAGGTGAAAGTACTCGATGGTATCGGCTGAATTAATTTGAAATAAACAGGAAATATTCGGTTTAGCGCTAATAAGATTATCTGTATGTTTTAATATTGTAATATTATGTTGTATGGCCAGTAGATCACTATCAATACATTATTGTTTTTGTCAATACGTGCATATTATCACGTACCTACCATTTGGTTGGTTTTGAATAAAGTTTGTCTTACTTATGTAGTCCTTTTAGAAATACTGGGTTTATGAGTTTTTGCAATCCCCTAGAACGATATTTAACTAGGAATATTTTTTATGGGAAAGTAAGTCTTTTCATGAGGCGCCCATAGCCTGTTTTGCTCACCGGTCGCTAAACGATCTGTGAGTTAAGCAAACCTTAGGTCACTCCACAAATGGGTGACTACCTAGTGGTATTTCAACTGGCCGCCTCCGTGCTTTGGTGGACACGTAAGAAGTACACGTTTTTGTTCATTAGATAACAGTCGTTAAATTATGTCATTTTTCTGGCAACTTGAACAACTTTGACTCTAGGTTGACCACTAACGACACGATAAAATAAAATCAAAAGCTTTGTTTAACAAAACCAAATCGTATGAGATATTATAATGAGTCACAAAACAATAAACTGTGTATTAGAAAATGAGGAATTTCTTGAGATATTAAAATAATAAATAAATAAAATGAGCTTTGCTTCGTGACTCGCCTTCTACTCTACATGTGCGTTCAGAATATGCATAGTTTGTGAACAAATTACACATATTTTATATAAGCAAAAACACTACTTAATCATTTTATTATACGTGATTAATATTAATTGGCTCGTTAAAACGCTAATCAACTTGGAAATTAAAACATTTCCATTTTCTAGAAAGATTCATACACAATTATTTTTATGATTTATAGATTAAGGCACACTTAATCATAATATTATCTACCGGTTCAGTTTTCAGAACAATGTTTTTTGTTAATTATATGAAAGTTTCGTGACTACTTGTGGGACGTGACTAATTGCGTACATACATACATACATACATAATATCACGGCTTTTTCCCATGGGGGTAGGCCATAAACAGAGACCATAGAACACCACTATGTGCAAACTTCTTGTGCTTTTTTTTTTCTAATAAATCTTTTCATTTTTGGCATACTTGTGATAAAATTATTAACATAAACTATGTCTGAAGGCAGAGGTGTATCTCATATTCAACTAGTTTTCACTACCTATTGTATTGTTCCCATGTAACATGAGGGTCAATTCTGGGTTACCTACTTTACTAATATTCTAGAATACTATTGAGAAACCAATTCAGCAGGTTATTGTAGCCGGGCTTTCCGATATTCTCATGCACTACCACTCCCTCAAAGACATACAAGTAATAACTTTTAATTGTACCTTTTACAACTAAACAAGTTAGTTACTTAGTGGTTTTATGAGACTATCTAACACAGCCTTATACGTCTTAATTACCCACCTTATATACTTACATAAGACCGAAAGTACATAGACTTTATTTACATCTAGACTAGGACTAGTGCTTAAGTTATCTAGGCGGTAGGGGGGAGGCGTGTCGGGGCGTGCGCGCGCGCACCTCGCCTCTTTGCTATTGGTCCGTCGCACGTTCCTAGTTCAAAATCCTCGTCCACCATTGGCTGATTAACTAGATGTTGCAGTGATAGTTTGAATGTATAAGATTGCAGACTCCATTGTTTGGTGCAATTAGTATAATGAGGTGGATGGCCGCTCGTCGTTGCAACACAACTTAATAGCTCTATGATAATGCCGGTATTACTTGCAGCCATTCATTCTTGCATACATACATAGTTAATTTGATTTGTAATATCTTGCAAGGCTGTATTACAAATGGCTGTGGAAATGTACCCAGATGTACGATTTCTATCTACCTTGGTCATAAAACATGGCATGAATAAAAACCTTTATGCAAGAATTAGCTTCTGCCCACTAATTTTAAGAATTTCTCAGTGTAAAAAGGATTCCATGTGTTAATCCAGATTTAAAAGTTACTGTGTACCTACCTAAACTTCAACCAAAAATCTCTCAGTACTTGTGGAATATTTAGGTAAAAAATATTCTTCTAAACACCTAAACTTTTGTATTTATAATATTCGAACGATAACATTATGTTACTCGATTAGGCAAAAAAGTAACCGAACAATGAAGCTAAACATCATCTGGAAATGCCAGAGAGAAAAGCATTTTTTAGGACCCTGATTTGCTTTCCTAAGCTGCAAATACCTTTAACTTCACATTTTGAAAGAAGACATAAGCGTAGCACGGAGACAGTAATGAATTCATTGAAAATGCGTAATAAAATTTCTATGCGTAAGAAGTATTGTCTATTTTTTGTTAGTTTATACTATATTTAGTATCACTATTGACTTAATTTATGACTATTAATAGTAGAGCATTAATAATGGCTCTACTTCATAGATAAATGGCAGCAGCCTCGCCCCTTCCGACGTGACTGACAACAATCTAAGTTAAATGTAGCTGAGCTGTTTGTATTTAAAGTGAACCATTACTTATTATAAATGTGTTTTTAAAGGGCGACATTAAGATCTAAAGATAATAAAACTATGTAGCGTTATTTAGTAACTTACTAAGCGATCGTGTATGACATCATTATTTAGTACTTTCTATGCTTTTTAAAATAGTTATGAAGGAATACGTTGATCAGTTTCTTATTTAAAATAGTTTGATAGCTTTTTGTTTCTCAATCACTATTGACAAACATTTATGTTAAGAATTCGCCCCTTAAATATAAACCAACTCAAGGAATGCTTATACGTGAACTAACTTAGTCATTTATTACCACCATAGGCGTTCAAACATTCGTGCGTTCTCTGAAGGTTTGATCAAATAACTGATAGTTCTTATAGCTTCACATAATAATTTGCAAATGACGTCCTGCTCTGCAAGTTTACGTATACTTTGTGGATGACAATGTGCACATAAATTAGTATGTTGATATTAATTTAGTAATTTCAACGAAACAAATACTCAGGCCGGTATGCGTATCACCTATCGCAGTTAACAACTAGTGTACCTTGCTGCTTTGACGTAATATGTTAATCATTATAATTTAAGGGAGAAAACAATGTACAGCATAGTGACTTTCAAGTAGTTATCAACTGAGATACGTGAAAGCCCCCCAATATTATGTTATATACTTAATTCAAACTGGACCCTAGTTTAGTGTGAGGAATCACTTACATACCATAAACTCAATCAAGATCAAAATTTAATCAACAGGATAAAAGCGTACTATACCTGGACCAAGTCGGGCCTGTCACCTAGGTTTTTATGAAATCTCATCCTTAGAGACTTGTAACATTTGGTAGTAGCGAAAAAGGGATTAAAAAGTCTCGGGAATGCGATGTTTTTTCGTTGCAAAACCCATTAAGGAACGCGACCACACGAGTAATAAATTAAATAATAAGTTACTAGTTTTCAATCATATAATATTCTAAACACGATGATCTAACCAGTGAGATCAGTGCATGTTAACGACTACTATATTATTATTCATAAGCTATTTGCAAATATGTTGTTTTTAATTAAGTATATTACAAAAAGCATTGACATTAAAAGTAAATGCTTTAAAAGGTAATTCATACATATTAGATTATTCAAGCTTTACTTATAAATTATAAATAAGTTATGAAGTATTTTTTTGTATAGATTCTAAACATTGTATAATTTATACACGTTAGTTCTTTGGGTCTATATTTTTTATCTAGATATTTAAGTTGATAAAAATGATAACGTTACCATGATTCTGGTGAAAGGTAAACATATATATATTGCAATGTTATTAAGAAGCTAATCCAGCTGAAAAAAAAGATTTGCTTTTGAAGAAAACGTTATCTAAATATTTTGAATGCAGTTATGTTCGTTTTCAAAAATAAAAAATGGTTCCTTTTAGCGAATTAAGGTATCTTATCTATAATATTTAAAGTAGTTTTCCTCCATGGCTTACATCTTCTCTCTGTATATTATGAAGCTCAGAAGAAAATGATAGTTATAAGAGTTATAATATAACTTCTTACGATGCATAAATTAAGTGTATTGTCTATAGCCCATTAAGGGTCAGTACTATTCCTGGAATAAAACATGTTATACGATTATAACTGTGCACTGGTATTCAACGAAATGATCCCTGCACAAGTGCAATAAATTTAAAGGACTTCACAATAGTTTCTTAATTAACTTAAACTCCTATGAAACTTTCTCTTTTAAATTAAAGTTAATAACCCCAGTGGCTCAACGAGTTAGCGTCGCAGTCATTAGTAACCATTGGCAGTGGGTTCGATGCCGGGTGATCAATTCATTTGTTTATCTGATGAAGTCAATTACAGGCTCAGTGTTTGAGTGTAACTCAATGATTAGAGAACGATTTATAAATTGATATGAATGGAACGATTGAATGATATTGTCAATGGGCGAATGTTGTGTGTGACTCAGAAAGAGTATTCAATGTATTCATCAAAAAATTTTGGTCGTCATGAGCACGAGTATTCGTTCTGAGTCTGGTTGTCAAGTTATCTATATAAGTATATATTTAGAGGTATATTAGTATGTTTATCAGTTATTTGTTTTCTATAACACAATTCTGCTTAGTTTGGAATCAAATGGTGAGTTGTCCAACGAGATTTATTCATCTAACACTTTTTGCTGCCAACAACCCAGATGGTGGGTTCAATTCCAATATGTAAACTGACTTGGGCAGTAAAAGGGTTAAGCTAATTATTTACTAATTTTATCGTATCAATGTGTCCAAATGTGTATGCAATTCCAGACCTTGGAGGCAAGTGCTGTTCGGTTCAGAGATGTAGCGACATACCTTCCGAAATGTCATAGGTCACTTATAAAATTGACACAGGCAGCTTGTGGTACGTGCAGAATGTTGCACAGGTGTGTCTCTAGACTATTAGCTGTGGAAAATTATCAGTATTATACAGTATTTTGGTAACATACTTGGCATTCTAATGGAGCAATCTAAGCATGGGTCTAATCCTATTATCGGTAAAAAAGGCCTGTAATCAGCGAAAGGAAATGTGATCATTATAATGTTTAAAGAAACTCGATCAAGTTAACTATTAGCAGTTGTGCGATTTACACTACTTTCCTATCACTTGACATTTAAAATTACTTAATAAAAAATAGTTCCCTTAAAATACGCCAGAGGCGCTGATAAATTATTCATATAAAATTTCTCTAGAGGTATAGTTAGTCGATTGGCTTTTAATTTTAAATGTCAAATATTTAATACGGTAATATTGAGTGTAAGAAAGGTCTATTATTCATTGGAAATATTTCAAAACGCGACCATTTCTAGGTATTGTAGAATGAGACAAATCTTCCATCGTTAATATGACATGACCTTTCACTTATAAATAAAAAGTTCGTTCAGAAAATGGTCGTTTAATGAACACAATATCTTTGACCTATCCTGGAATTGAACCTGACATTCGAGAAATTTTAATAATAATTGAAGTTTCGTAGTGCAACCGACAGCTGATCGACTGACTACGACTTCCGGGCCGGGGAAAGTAGTCATGGTATTTTCTAATTTATATTAGATTCTTCTCAATAGTAGTCTGGAGTTTAGTAACGTATCTAGTATATGGCAATAGGCTAGCTCCCTATTACATGTGACTTACATTGTTAATAGTGAAACGTGGGTATATTTCATACACCTTAGGATACAAGTATAAGAGTGAGTTGATATTTATAATGTATGTATGTTCGATTCCTACGTAACAATAACGTAGAATTGTTTACAAGCTCACACTTAAATGTTTAGTTAAATATTGGTACTCTATAATTACCAGTTGATCCTACTTCCTACTAATATTATAAATGCGAAAGTTTGTGAGAATGAGTTATTCCGTTCGGATCCCCAATACTGATACCCTAGTATTTTAAAATTATTTTCTATTCCGGTCTGATCCCCCGTATATAAACATTATAATAAATTTAAATATTTCATTCCGATCGGATACCCTGACTGTTTATATACGGGGGATCAGACCGGAATAGAAAATAATTTTAAAATACTAGGGTATCAGTATTGGGGATCCGAACGGAATAACTCGTGAGAATGTATGTATGTATGGATGTTTTGTTACTCTTTCACGCAAATACTACGGAACCGATTACGATAAAATTTTGTATATAGGTAGCTGAAGACTCAGAATAACACATAGGCTACACTTTTTATCCCAGAATTACCGAGAGCACGGGTGTTTACACGGGAAGGGTTTCCACGCGGACGAAGTCGCGGCCTCTAGTAAATTTAATAAACCATCAACATTACCAATCAATCGATGAACTAAATTTAACAATAAACAAACTTAAAAACAATGAGACTAATTTATTAGTGATAGTTGCCACAAATACTCAAATTACAGTCATTCGTTTAATTACGGTCCCCTTCGATTAAACCCATTGATGTACCTGATTATGTGACCATCATGGCTTTTTAATGGCATCAGTGTGCCCCTATGAGGCCGGTCGATGGTGGACCATGGTGCTCGTTGAAGGGTACAATTGATATATTTATGTGATGTTGTGTTGCTGCTAATTTATAGATCTGATTAAACGGTTTTGGTGCAATGGAGTGTGACGTGTGATCTGTATCGCGGTAATTGATTTTAAATTTGTTGTTAGATATTGTATGTCAATACTTTAAGTAAATTTGAGCATTTTAGTAATTACCGACTTGGATGAATATTGAACGCACTTCACATAACTTTCACAATTTGTCACAATTCAATTAAATAGTTTTAGGTAGTGAATTTATTTAAACGTAGGTGATATATCTTAATAAATTCATTTAATTCAAGAATTTAAGGGACTACCTTAAATCCTTTAGATTATTTAGTTATCTTGAATGTGAGTAGAAAATATCTAGAATATAGTAGGAAAATACAAAAAGAAATTCTCAGTTGCAGGAAAGAAAGAAGTCATGATTGGTAAACGGCCACCTCAAACACTGATTCTTAAGGATATGATATGTATACTTGCAAACTAGAATATTCTACATCTCCCGTCTAGGAAAACACATATTTACAAGTCTTTACAGTACGGCACAAAACTTTAGACCACACAGAGTTACCCCCCAGATTTAACGAGCTCATACTTTGGGCACACATTAATTACATATCAGTGTACACTTGCACATTATCATAACAGCTCGTCCACTATTCAGACACTTTTTACTCCATCTTGTCAACGCTAGTTTGCAATTCAGGAATACTAATGCCCATTATTTGGCTCTTCGCCGGTGGTATACCCAGCGTATGGGTGTTATTCCGCGGTATGCCATGAATGGGCCCCACTGCGGCCGTTTCTTGTGTGTTTGTGTGTTTTTGTGCGTGTCTGTTCGCGGAGGTCAACGTGCCACCCACCTCAGTGGCATGCCGGTGCGCCGTGGTGCCTGGTGACGACTCATTGAAACTTTGAGGAAATGCCGATTTTACTTCTTGTTGATGAGGTAGAGTAGAAAATGTTTTGAAGTTAGAATAGTCTGTTTTTTCACATCCAACATTCTAGTAGTAGGAAATATATGAACGCCATCAATCTAGATTTAATGTCCTCATAACTTAGGAATAAAAAAATTGCAAAAAGATTTCACAAAAGTTGTTTTGTAATTCAACTAGCCGTTGCTATTTTAAAGTTATCATATTTTTATCTGTTAAATAAATAAAACTGTGACACCATACATGGCTCCTGTAGTCACACAAATCAATATAAAATAACCGTTTGGTAAGTGCTTGCGACATTTATGAACGTTAATTATATTAATATACAAATAAAAGTTGAAGTAGTGGCACCCTCGGGCCGTTTATCGATCGTCGATCACATTGATCACGGCCGGACAGAGCTATTACGCGCGGAGCGGTGCGGCGCGGTGCGGAGCCGCGCGGGCGCACGCCGAGGCGCCCCACTATTATCAATTAACTTATATTTTTATTGGCTCAAAGCGATTAACCGCCTCTAGAAATGGATACAACGCGCTATATTTTTATTATAAGCCTGGCTTTCCACGTATCATATGCTAGGATATGTAGCTTTGGAGTTTCCTCACATTTTAGCAGAATTTTGGCTTTAACATTACAGCTTCAGTTAACGGAGAGGTAAAAAGTTCAACGAAGCAAACATTTTAATTACAGTTTTAAAGTAAGAAGTGGTAACAAAACAGGTTGGCGAAATACAACAGCAGTTCAGTGAAATTATTTAGAAACGTATCTATCTGCAAGTCTAGCCCCCGGTTTCTGAGGTACATTTAACCCTAGTTTATCTATTCAATAGTGTTTAAACTCGTATAAAAAATGCTATTGAATTGATAAACTAGAGCTAATTGTACCTCAGAAACCGGGCATTAATGGCACAACAAAATGTTGGAAATATACATTTGGTTCATAGCATAGCTTAGCTACGTCGCACACCACTCTATGGAAGTACAACTTTACATTTTATAACAAAGACAAATATATTTTTTTGTGTTGAGGCGCGCATATTCTCGCTAATTGTTAATTCTAGTGCCGATAAAGGACACAGTTAATGAATATGAAATAATTTCATAATGACGTCATTACCACCCTACTGGGTAATGGCAGGAACGCCGCTTTGTTGAAGCTATTTGAATAGAAAAAGGTAATTTCAGTACTAGATTAATGACGTTATCCATTAATATCCATACAATTCGAACTACTATTCTAAATGTGATAGTGTTTGTTTCTCTACCTTTGAAATAAAAGCACTTGTTCCTATTTTAATTAAAATGTTGTGTATATCCTAAACTTTCAGGTAACATAATAATATACTTGCATTCAATTAGCAACATGCAGTAGAGAAGAAATGCTATAATTTTTTTTTTTTTACCTTAATTTGTTACAAATACAATCAATTAATAGTGACCACGTTTTATAATTAATCTTTAAGTTGTATGTCAGGTCTTTCAGTGCGTGAGTCTGTGCGGGTGCGTGTGCGACTAACGATAGGTCCCGCGCGGGCGCATACTAAACGGCACGGGCCCACCCGCGATAGCGCACTACACAAAATTTACAGAAATATCGTCCGCGGCCGAATGTCCAAACAACACTAGGGAAACTTTAAGTTACTTTTTCCAATAGATGTTTTTGCAGTACCGTATCCTTGTTAAAATAAAAATGCATTCTGTGTTTACCAGTAATTAGATATACAGTGGGCTGATTTATGATAAAATTAAATACATATATTATGTGCTTGTATGTTGTTATATCTGTTGGTAAACCGAAATTAATAAGCACTCAATGTTGAGTTACACTTTAGTCTCGTGCTCTCTGATGTAGCTATACAGATACAGGGTGGGCCATGAATTTGTATACATTTGAATTTGACTTTGCACGCAAACAGCAGAGAGGCGTGGCGCGGGGAGAGGTCTAACAGCTAGCTCAGTTCTTGGAAATTTTGTTGACATGGATCGCTTCACGGGACCGCAGCGTGCCTTTTGCGTAAAGCAATTTTATTTAAACAATAGTTCGCTCATCACTGTGCGGCGTCTATTTCGTGGAAATCCATTTACACGACCTAAATGAGTGCCCAAGCTCAGTTTTAATAAAAAAATGGGTAAACAAATTTGAAGAGACCGGATCGACGCTAAATGTGGAGCAAACCAGCGGCCCACGGACTTCACGGAGTGATAAGAACATGCAGAGAGTTTCAGCTTATCTGTATTACGGCGAGTATTCGAAAATTTTCGTGCTCGTTTAGAGGAATGCCAACGCCGTGATGGTGGCCATTTAAATGATGTTATTTTTTTAAAAGTAATTTCCATTTTATAAGCTATCTCTTAAATAAATAATTTTTGATGTAAATCTAATAGTTTTTTTTTAATGATTTTTTAAAATGTTAACTTATTCCTGGCCCACCCGTATAACCTTGAGTATCACCTAAAATTGAGTATCATGTTAGTATTTCGTCGTCATTGTGAATAGTGTAATAACATGATTGAACGAAATAAACGAGTAATTTTTCACGAGGTAACCAGTGCTATTGCAAAAGTCAGATATCTGTCACTAGATTGTCAGTTCTGGGACAATTTTTCAATCAAGATTCAAATGTATTGTAATCGTATATTGAGGTGACCTGCGTCGTCCACTGCGCATGCGTGGTGGGTCGCTACCGGGAAGCGCAGCGGCTCCCGGATTCCGCGCCGCGTTCCCGGGATATCCCGCGCGTTCCCATCCTTATCGCGAATTCAGTCTTTTTGCCCATCCCTACGTTACTATTAATTGATTGGAATTACTTGAGTATGTGTGTGTTTTTGTGTGGAGTTGCGCCCGCGCCGCTCTGGCGCGGTATTTACACGTTTCTAAGTATATCACATGGACCACTGTCTGATGGCATACGTAATCGAGTCATTAGACCTACAATATTTGCGGAATTAATGAATATATTCATACTGAGGCCTAATAGACATATTTCATAACGTTATTAAGACTGGCTTTACTTTCTAACTGTTCTGCAGTTTTGCGAAACGGTTTGCGGACCCACATGTTACTCACCACAACAAGCCATTACCAGTTCAAATATTTTTTTTATGAAAATCTTACTTATTTGAAAGCCAAGCTTATGATCACCTTTCAATGTAAACAGTAGAGTTAACGTCACCTGTTACCTCTGAGATATCTCATATAAACAAAAAATCTTACAATAAAATAAAACACACAATATTAAATGATCAATATTCTAATGGCAATACAAATGAGTGCACGTAACCCGAGGCTCTCCTTAAATAGCGCGGGTACAGATGGCTCTACTTAGTCCGGCACAATACGAGGCGAGCTCTATCGATGTCTCTACGTGCTCCCGCGATTAAACAATCAAATAATCATATTAATCATGGAGCTCGCAGCACGCCGGCCGCAGAGCACCGCGCCGAGCGGCTGAGCCGAGCGTAGACAGCACACAGCTCGGCATCGATATACGATTATTATTTGTATGACGTTTTGAATATTGCAGCGTAATAATCTTACTATATCGATTTTTGATGTATCGAGAGATGTTTGTTTAAAGTTTTTTGGAATACGAGATGAAATATACACGTATGAATGTAATTGAAGTAGTAGTCAGTAGTCAGTTTTTTGTATAATTGACTTATGGTTGAATATTTAAACCATACTTAATTTAAAATTACTCTTTAATCTCGGGCTGAGATTGTTACTTCGTCGTGTGTTTAACTGATATAATAACTACAATATTACTTAAAATTGAGTGGCATTTAAGTATTTAGGCGTAAGTAACGGACAGATGGTTTACCCAAATTGATAACTAGTTAAACTTCGGAATCTGTAGAAGCAAATTTAGCATAGAACTACCTGTGTTCTAATATCTTCCTTACAATGTACATCGGGTACATTTAATTCAGTTTCATTAGTAGACAGTCGCAGCACAATAGCGGCGCGCTCGGTGTGAGAGGCGGGGGCGCCATTACTGCGCGCGCGCCGCTCTGTGGTTTATGCTTATTAAACCGAACCCAATCAGCCTCGCTCTTATACAAATTAGTGGCTCAGCCTTCCTCCGCGCTGGTCTGCCATCAGCCACGCTTCCTGCTCGCTGGCCATGGACAGCAGGTGATCAGCCTGAGCACCGTCATTACAATAATAAGGTAACACCAGCTGTTACTATCTAAGTATCTGTGCTTGTTACTGCGAGTCTATTGTTAGACAATATCCTTTTGAGATTTAATACCCCTGTCGATGATCCTGCCTGTAGAACACAGATAGAAATTAATTCTTTATTGAATAAATTGAGATAGAATACTGTAGCGCCAGTTACAAGATACTTATATTATCAACTTTCTCTCATATTAAACTAAGAGGGAAATGGGAATTCTTTCAAAAAGATCACAATTGAGACTGATAATTTGAAAATTCTGCAAGTAAATACCAACTTACATCCTTTATAACTGAAACCCAACCGATACTCCATAAGAAAATAGTGCAAAAAAGATCTATACGTTATGTCGATAAACACGGGCCTATACAATTAGTAATCATGTTTAAAACCCTGCACTAGTGATGTAGATCGCTGTGTAAACGACAGTACTTAATCCCGCAGTAATCTTTGAATAAGCTCTACAATACCGGCGCATGTAATTTGGCCGCGTCGGGCGCAGGCGCTGGCCGCTCGGCGCTCGGCGCTCGCCGGGCGGGGTGCGCGCGCGCATCGTTACCTTTAATAGAGATTGCGTAATGCACGCTCTAGTCTTTACATGTAACTTTATTGTTTCTAACTTTATGTTGTATTATTATACACTATTCATATGCCTTGGTAGTAACGTTGATTTTTTTCTTTGAGTCATAATAACTGATCATTGCTGGGTATGAGCTTCCAAAATATGGTCGTGCTCTATGCTTACCTATTGCGGTTTGAGTAATAATTAAGAATTTCTAAAATATACTAAATTTTGAAAAAAACCGTTGCTGCGTTGTCGTACGTTCACAAAGACGGTGCAAGCATATAATATGTAGATACCACGACACTGCATCTGTGACCTAACTGGTAGCGTATACGACGGCTCAAGCAGACTACGAGGTTCCGGGTACGATTCCCGGGTCAAAGTGTTATTGGTCTTTTTCCCAGAGTTTGTCATATATCTGGTTTACATATGGCTGTAGGCTCTCCACCCTATAATACATGAGACAAACATTGTTAAGGGCGAAATGCAGATGTATTTCATACATCTCTGCCCACACCTTTGGGTCTAATAGGCGTGATGTTATGTATGTTATTGTGATAGCAAACTTTCCCATTTGTTGACGTATGATAGTATAATGTTACATAATATTATTGTTTGTTATAGCACACGTAATTGTAGCGTAGCGAGGCTGTACTTTCATTGTTGAGAGAGGAAGGCTTTCAAATGACGACAGGTGTTCCAGGTGAATGTGGCATTATCTGAAGAAAGGCCTAATTCAATATATTATGTAGTTATGGCCCTTCACAACGATTATAGTGATAGTAGATTGTTTTATATAGTTTGCAATTAGATTATGTACAACGGTTACAAAAGGTATTATATTATATGCTGCAACTGTACCGCCGCGTGTGGTGGGTTCGAATCCCACCCGGGACAAATGCATGCAAATGCAATGCAAAAGCATGAGTATTTGTTCTGAGCCTGGATGTTAATGTATCTATTTATTGTATTTAGAAGTATATAAGTATGTTTATCAGTTATTTGGTTACCATAGTACAAGCTCTGCTTAGTTTGGAATCAAATGACCGTGTGTGAGTTGTCCAATAATATTTATTTTTTATTTATTTTATTTATATAACATCACATCTTAATTTTCTTTGTGAAAAATGATAATCTACTGATTAGTAGGGCCTAAAAGTGACAGTGTGTGAGATGCTTGTCTCTCCATAACTCTGGTCTGAAGTTGTGTTTGAAACTAGCTATAATAAATAGATGATGCAGTTATTACCGGCCCCTAAATAAAAAAATTTGATGTACAATCGTAGTCTGTATGTCAAAGATGTATAGATGAGAATGAGGCTACGCATCGCACCAAGTGGCGTTACTTGGCCTCTGTCAACCCCTATGGAAAATAGGTGTGATTTTATTTGTGTATTTGATTGTATTCTGTCTGTAGGTATGTCTCAATATTCATAATCTATACTCATATTATAAAGCTAAAGAGTTTGTTTGTCTGATTGTTTGTTTGTTTGTTTGTTTGAACGCACTAATCTCAGGAACTACTGGTCCGATTTGAAAAATTCTTTCAGTGTTAGATAGCCCATTGTTATAAGCTATATATCATCACGCTACTACCAATAGGAGCAGAGAACCAGTGAAAAATGTTACAAAAACGGGGAAAAATTTGACCCATTCTCTCCTATGTGACGCAAGCGAAGTTGCGCGGGTCAGCTAGTTTTAAAATAAATACTAGTTTTCTGATTGCAGCAATTATCGCGATTTTAGTAGTACAAAAAGTCTAGCATCAATCATAAAACGCAAAATTTTAATGACTATTCAGTTTTATTGTTTTCCTCGTTATAGTCATAAAAGGCAATAAAAAGTAATGAATATTTGTAGTGATACACAAATCAGATAACAGTCGGACATTATCTTAATACAAACAGAACTTTCCTTTTTAAAATATTAAGTAGAGCGATAACAGTGTCGATCTCTATCACGTAGAGTTATGTACAGTTAATGTATTACATACTTATATTATTTACATGAAGACGTCACTCGTCATTGTACAATTCCTCGAATAATTATAAAACATTTCCTATTTATTTTTCCTTGCAAAATTATATTATTGATATTTGAAATGCAATCAAACATTTTAGCAAATGTTTGATTTCAGTCTTTACTAACTTCAGTGGCGCAGTCGGTACTTGTTGTACACCACAGTTCATGTGCTGATCGTTAGGTCTCAGGTTCGATTTCTGGGTCGGAGAAAGTACTGTTGGTATTTCAATGAGAATATTTCTAAAAAGTAGCTCGTAGTTTGGTAACGTGCCCGGTAAAATGACAATTGGGTCGCACCTTCCTATATACTAACTTAGTAATTAGCAAAACACGGGTGTATTACATTTCTGCCTACACCTTTGGATATAACAGGAGTCATATCATAAATGTTAAATAATAAAAATCAAAGCCAAGGCCTTCAAACAACCTTGACATCAGGTTGAGTGACCCAATGTAAAACAGACATAATAATGATAAAACGACTCTATCATCTCTACCTATTTATAGTCACTTTATTCCCATGTTTTGACAAACTAATAAGCGGGTAGGCAGTGCTGTGATATCAACAATAGCGTAATTTAGAGGACAGTGAACGTGTTATTATAGTCGTCTGCGCATGCGCATCGCATAATGCGCGTACGCAAATCACGGCGCGCTCCCGCCCCGGACGCGGACGCACCATCACAATAATTGCACCCGCGACCACCGCCATTATCTCTAACTATACACAATTACTGACCGCTGCCCGCACTACTAAAACACTATCGACACACATACCACAACATTACTCAAACCTGCACACCATACATTGATGCTTGACTACAGAGAAATACAAATGTACGTTATACGAAATCGGTAATGTATTCTCATGATGTGTTGTGATCGGTATGTTGGTACAGAGGAAGTTATTCGTTGTGCTCATTACAATATTAATCAATGCTTTCACATCGGGCCGGGATAAATATAACCGATGCAGAATATTGTTGGATATCGCTTGTGCAATAGTAATGCGCGCTCGAGATGATGGTCTTTATGGACGACACGACCGATCACCGCGCCCCAGCGCGACCGATACTACGACACGATTCAATACACGTATGGATTTGATTCAAGTTATTTGGAATTTGAATAAAGTTTTGTTCTCACAGGGCTGATCGTTTGCCAAAGGAGGTCAAGATATTCGTAATAATGTAAAATGAGATCGGTCCAATAGGTAACTGTTGCATGTAAGATACTGGTATAAGATTCAACTGCATCTGGTGAGACTGGAAACCGACTCCAACATAGTTGGAACAAAGGCTAGGCTGATTGACTAGGTCTGTTGTACTCTGTCTGTGTCTGCTGTTTAAATAGTAAATAATATGCCACAAACTATTCGTCTTTTACGAACTAAGTTACACAAATAACATATGATTTGAATAAAATTGAATGTAGTACGTAATCAAACATTATTAGTGTCTCTACGTAGAGCGCGACTATACCTTAGTAGGCAGTGTTGCGAAAGTGGCTCTACTCGCATGTTTATATTGTGTAATGTAGAGCTTTAATATGCCTCTATCGGTCGGTAGAGTGGTAGAGTTTGATGTAATATATCAATAGGGCAATACTGTGTGTTTTGTGGGTCCACGTGTGGCGCGTGCTGTAGTTAGTTAATATTTATTGTGATTATATTATGACGTTTCAGGTTATTTCTTTTTTTATAATTTTCAGAGTACTGTGTTCAATTAGGTCAAAGTATAATGTACCCATTGAATTTAGATCTCCTATCTAAAATCAATAAAGAAATAACAGTGATGAAGTAATAATCCCTTTTGACTAATTAAAAATTATTCGTATACGAATTTTATATTTACGTGCAGGTAGTGAAAAAAAGTATTCACGTGCAGGCAGGATTGTTTTATTTTATCACTAGCGGACCCGACAAACGTTGTCCTGTCTAATAAATTAAAAATTATTTAAAAAAAACACTGTCCAGCGGACAAAATTGTGAATCTACACGATTCTCAGATCCCCTTGAACACACACAAAAAATTTCATCAAAATCGGTCCAGTCGTTTAAGAGAAGTTCAGTGACACACACACACACTTACATAAGAATTATATATATAAAGATAGGTCATCTGCCTATGGTATGTTAAAGACTATCAATACAGGGTAGGGTAGACTTACTTCCCTAGAGGAGTTAGGTATTTCTATTTCTTTGACTCTATCTCACCAGTTTCCTTATCAGGGAAGGTGTTCAGTCAAAACTTTAAGTGTGAAGGAACTAAATAACTATTTAACAAGTATGTGAGTAAATTGTCGTCTATCTAATATTTCACACAGAGCGTTTGGTGTAGAGAACGACTTCCGGAGCTCATAACTGTCATACGTGTTGTTTTGTAACTGGCATCTCGCCAACGTTGAGTATTTGCCTATCCTAAAACTATAAATATTATGAAAATTAGTAAGTTTTTACGGATAGACGTGTATGATAATGCTAAAAAGTCAATCGTTAGAAAAAAATCTCCGAGGATAACATCAATAACTAGGTACTTTTAAATTATTGAAAATTAGAATAGTAGAACGTCCTTTTAATTACTTAACAAAAGTTGCTGTCAACTATATACACGATGAACTCAGAAAACAGAGCAGTTATAACACATCAAGATATACAATTAGCATAAAGACTAATTCATCTATCATAACGTTACTTAACACTTATCTCACTACATAATTAAATTGTCCTCAGCGGGAATACCCATCTATTTATCAACCTCACAAGGTAAGCCACTCCTACACATAAAACTGATAAACATTTGTTTATTCATCACTGATACCACAGCACTTGTACGAATATTCTTAAGTGTTTGTTACTACAGGCGAAGCCGCGTCGCTAACATGTGTGTTACATTAGCCTTCAATAAACTAAATGTATTTACAAACTGACTATTACTGATTGGTGATAAGGCACGATTTTTTGTGTTATCTTTTGAGTTTAAATTCAAGGAAAACCTGGTTAAAGAGTGTCACTGAAATATAAATATACTAGTGTCCAGGTCCGATATCGTCTGGGTATATAGTACAATATGACCCCGTTAATCCTACTCCCGTAGGAGTTTGGATCACGTCTATCCTATGCAAACCTCGTGCTTACAATTATAAACACATAAATTATGCGTGTACAATTGTACATATTTCGATGATTCATTTTTATTTATATAAATGTAAATACTGTGGAAACATACTAAACAATAGTCAAAAGTAATCAAAACGATTTCAATATCATGACGGGGGCAAGGCTCTAATCAAATTTTCTTCCTCACAATTACGCACTGTATGATTTACTCCAATCATACGAATAAATCGACATGATCACCTTTCTAACAGTTTTATTTTTTATGGCAACAATTTAACTTATTTAAGTATCAATTAGAAAACTGCATTTGATAGGACATAGAAGTTCTCTATAGTAGCAAGATATACACAATAGTAGCGAGATTGGTAGTCAGATACAGATTTGATATTTGCGTTTATCAAATGAAATTTTGAAGTTATACTTTTGTCATAGAAAATAGTAGGCATGTTTTATACTAGGTACTCTTAGGTTACTTCAAGATGTTTTCCTTTACATCCAACATATATTTTTTCCTAACTTATCACATAATTTGTTTAACTTTTTAGCAACATGGATAAACCTGGTATTAACAATTTAATTTATAGTTTTTTCTTCGTTAGAGTAAAGTGCAGTTTTCCCGTATAAGGTGTTTGTGTGATTATCATATTAAATATGTGAATATATGATAAGTGCTGGCGTTTTCCTTGTTATACACTTATTTCCATATACAGATAGTGTGTGAACTAATGTAGTAATTCAATAGTTCTTTGAAATTACGTGTTTAAAGTTCTTAGAAGTCGAGTCTAGGTTTATACTATTTTACAGCCAATATGATGACAAGTTATTTGCATAGAATTGGAATTAATCATAATATATTTTCTTTATCCTGCTAGTGAGGTTAGGTATAATATTTGTAGTGAATCGTTAATTTATTGGTTATGATAGTCTGGGTTCGATTCTAAAGACAGGCAAACTTGGTTATATTATGTTGTCTATATGTCAGAAAATCAATAAGATATTATTTTTTTTTATATTTGTCAACCTCCCATATTGTAAATATTGATTGAAATATTTTCAAGTTTCCGGTGGCATAACTATCATAATTATATAGGTAACCTAAAACTTGAAATATATATTGGCATGATAAAGAAGTAATAAAAATCTAGCACTAAATATTTTCTCGTTATCTGTACAAACGTTACAATGACATGTGTGTCTAACAATACTATGTACTATGTAGTATTTATTATTTTATTAGGATTAGTAAGCGATTCAAGTGAAACGATTATGTATACACGCACAACTTGATTTATTTGTACAAGATAATAACTGTGACTCAGCTCTTACTCATATACACAATATTGATATTGTAGAGGTAAATGTGAAAGTCTGTGTGAATGTACGGGCGTTTGTTATAATTTTAAGCACAACTATTAGACAGATTTGGCAATAATACATAGTACTCCAAGACAATCGCATAAGTGTCTAAATACATATAATTTTTTTACAAAGCCGCAGGTAAAAGTTTACTTAATATACATTTGTGATAATCACGACAGTCGTGTTATCGTGTATTAGTTACATCAACTACAATCTTGAAAGTTTGAAAGCAACTTGCAACAAATCAACGCAAGAAAGCAGTTAAATAGTTGTTGAATAATAAAAACTGCAACATCTACATCGGCGAGACAGTTTTATTGCAATTTACTGTCTGTGCTGTCATACAGTAAGTAATGTAGGACAGGCGTTAGATAAGCGACGCGGTGCGGTGCGGAGCGGTGCGGCGCGGTGCGGCGCGGTAAATCACGTGGCGTGCCTGAGGCGCGGCGCGGCGTGCGCGCAGCATCGCGATACGCCGGCACACAGCCCGCGGCGAGGCCGCGCCGCTCCGCCCCCGCGACGACCTGCTCTGTAAATTATAACAGTAAACCCTTATTATCATTTTTTTGATGAAGGAGTTAGTTTAGTTTTTGGTTTGCATATTCTGCTGATTTATTTCGAGTCTAAATTTTTCTTCACTTAGAAGTTACATTTTAACTGACAATTGGTATGGGCGGTAGATTCTGCTGACGTTAATAGGCGTGATGTTTTGTTGGTATGTATAGAAAAGATTTAGAAGTTTTTGAGAAAGATCGGATAGCTGAAATTATTTTTTTTCTTTCTTAGCCAATACCATCGATGTTAATTAATTAAGACTAAGTACTTACATTCAGAAAAAAATACGTTCGATCATGAGATAATGACCTCCATATATCCGGTATTAGTGTGTTATATCTATGTCCTGAAAAGTCCACCATCACACTCAAGTCACTGTTACTATGTGACACATGTCCATGCCTTCATGGTGTTTGTTCACACCGCACCATGTCCGATAACACATTACATATTTAACATAATTATGTATCAGCACAGCGAGCGCCGCGATGATCGGCGGCATTTATCTTTGATTGCAGATACACATCGCGCCGATATGTTTCCTACCAATCGACGCTATCTGCCGTACACACGATAGCACTGGCGCCTGTTAATCGACAGATATCCCTCGATAAACACCACGTATTACTAATTATACCTATGTTTATTTCCTATTTCCGAAATATTGCTTGTATGTATAACGGTGTGGTGGTGCTCGCCTCTTATAGCACTTTGTCTGGTTTTGTTTTATTTTGTAAGTGTTCTGTAATGAACGGCGTGGGGCCGCGAGGATGCTGCGAGCCTCAATAAATAAATTTAACTAGATTATCAGCGAGCGACCGCCTGCGCGGGCGCGCCGCTGTAAGTTACTGTCTCAACCACTGCTGCAGGATTCTCCTTGAACACTGTATTTTATGGGTGAGTCATTTAGTTTATATTATGTCAAGAAAACGGAATCATAATTAGTTACCATAATTACAAACAAAATCCAAAAATATGTACGAGTTTCAATTACCTAAATAGAAAAGCTCTTAATCAAAATAACAAAACAAACTTTAGAGAGACTTCAGACGTGTCCAAAAAACAATCACCCAAACGTAATGCCCAGTCAATCGCGCTTAAGACCACAACTTACAGGCTAGCGTCTCGGCAATAGCAATATTCAGGCTCAAAACACATGCTTTATGGCGGTTTGCTCCACAGGCAATTACAATAGTCCGCGCGTCCGCGTGCGCCCGCGCCCCGCGTGAGAACATCCACTCTTTTACTGCACAACACGCAACTGTAACACCACCACCCAGACATGACATTATAGACCCTGTAGTCTTCACTGTAAGGAGACGTGCATAGTTGAGCTATTATGGTCCCAGCAGTGCTAAATTGATCAAAGTTTACACAAATATTATTATTTAGAAATGTAGATGCACGATCTGGCGGCGCGAGCGCGCTCCGAGCCCGGCCACGCTCTACACTACCGACGATCCTCCTTCACGTGCCAACGTCCACTCGATTGAGAACAAACTCCTGTTTTTATACAATACCATAGCAATGTTTGTTTTATAATAAATTACGTTTTGAACATTTGAAATTACCGGTGCGGACAATGAAAACACGCTTTTTCCTCTCGAATAGTCGGTGAGATATAATCGGCGGTAGTTTATCTTCGACGAAATCTCACGTTTGAATGAATGTGAATGGTTAATTTATTCAAGACGGGAGCGATTCCGACGAAGCCATTGATGATCCGTCGGCATCAGTCAGGGAGCAAAAACTCCACAGTTTAAATCACTCGGACGCAAATGACAAGAGGTGATTACGGCAATTAAAACGCCGGCGATTGGAGGAACATCGCCGGACGCCGGAGCACCGCTCGGCCCGGCCGGCAAAAAGTGGCGCGCAGCCACGCACTCATGAATATGTGCACTCTATTGATCTACAAGTTCAAATTTACGAGTACTTCTCTAGAAGTGAACTTAATGACGCCCGCACTCATCATCACTCACGCTGGGAATGCGTGTGCTAACTGTTTCCACAAGTTATCGTGTTTTCATAGTTTCTTGTGTGTTTTGATCTGTTATAGAGTCTCAGCTCAAATGTTTACGGCCGACTTTATGTCTATTAGCTAGTTTTTCTTTCCATCTTTCAATAATTAAGTACTTTATCAAAAAAAGGTGCGTTTCTCCGCATGTTGCAGTAACTGGTAGTTTTATGATCAAATAGCTATCCAGTATAAATATCAGACATATCATCACGCCGGAACCCCCTGCCGAGGGGCACAGCAGTGTGTTGTTTGTGAAGTGTTAAATATTTATTTAATTAACAATAAACAGCAGTGATGGGCATGATTAAATTGCACACAAGGATAAAGTTAATAAAATGAAAGGTTACCATAAATCAATCATCGGCTAGTATAATACGTATTAATATATTCCGCGCGGTGCTTTTCAATCAACTACGTAATTTGTTTCAATAACAATGAACTTTAATAATAAATTACCCGTTATAAGATCATGAATAAGGTGTCTGACGTATAGCGCTTATATTACCATAGTCAAATAACTGCAGCCAAGGAATAACTTGCGTTTTTGACAGATAATGTAGGAAACTCTATTAAAACAGGTTAAAATTATTCCTTGAGTAAAGTTATCCGTTGATCCAACAATCGGCCTTTAAAAAACTAACTCACAAGACAGTCCCTAACTAATGCCAGTGTATCATTTATTAGTTGCTCGCAAATTAATTGTCAGTGTAGAGGAATCCCATCGATATTTCCGTTCCTACTTCTTGCTGCTTAATACCTTGTTAACGAACCTGTATGTTGGCAAAACCGAACAATGCAACATTAGTGCGACATAGTTACAGCGCACAATCAGTGCGGCGGTTGTCGCGCGACGTTGCGCGACGTCGCGCGTCGCGAGCCCGCGTCCGGTTCAGGTGGCATTTCCTCGATTATCATGCGTTTAGTTTTTGCGCGCGACAATTACGTCGCATCAGTATGCATGCGGCAGACGCGCGAATTATGCCGCCCGCCCCGCGCCGCGGACGCGACCCCACCACGATGTGTGTGAGCAGTAAGATAAGTGTAGATAGTCCTTTAATTTCTTTGGTTTGTTCATTTTTACCCAACTTAACAGATTAATCAAAGAACTAAAATCTGATTATTTATTTACATTTCCAGCATGTTACCAAAGCGTTTAGGACAGCTAAGCTCGTATTCAAAAATAATAAACTACCACCCATTCAGTGTCATCAGATTACGAAAGAATAGGATTTAGAACCAATTTATTTAGATCTAAAACAAGGAGAAAAACGACCGATTAGAATTTCCAGGATATAATTTAAATCTACTATCCTACTGTTAGTTGCGTGTCTAGTGGCTACTCAGACGCAGTTTTTGCGTGTCGGCTGCGTGTTTGCGGCGTGGGATCTGCGTCGTAGCTGCGCGCTCCCAGGCCGCGGCTGCCTCACGTTGCGGAGACTGTCCCGCTGGTCACACATTCAAATGTCTTTAATTGTGACAGTTTAGTGGTGGCATGCTAATGAGCGGGGACGAGCGGGCTGCGTGCAGCGGACAGCGCTGTGGTATGAGTGCGGCGGCTGTTTGATCTCGCCACTGATAACTATTGCCATATATGCTGATGGCGTATTCAAGTTTTTCATCAATGATTCCGGCTTATAATTTTGTCGTAATAATTGTGAGATTTGGCAAGTTTCGTATTCGAGGAAGACATTTTTCTTTAGGAAGTTGCAGGTTTTCCTTAATTGGAGTTTTTCGTGTTTGACCTATTATACTTATCTACCAAGCTTGTTTGTTATGGAAGCCAATTTTCCGTCAGATGTGTCGTGTAAACAAAAGGATGCAAGTCTTGTCGTCAGTAGTACTAACACGCAACAAAGTTGTAGAAATTTACAATTCTTATTTCTGACGCCGGAATGTATCAATGTACCAAAAAATATCACAATCACACAAAATTAAAATATAATTAACCATTCGCCAAAACGCAAACGACGCATTCAAATATAATGAATAATTTGTTGCCAAAAACTTCATACCTTCGAGCCATTAATATGAATGTATGCAGGCAGATAACTTGCATACAATGAATATTTGGTTTATTCAAAGTGTGTAAAAAGGTTGGCTGGAGATATTCGGTGTGTTGTGCGCACGCGCAAAAACACGCGCATTCAAAGACATGCCCTTGTTAGGAGCGAGCGCGCACTCTCCATTCACGCTACCTCCGACACACGGCTCCCAGACAAATGACTTCATGTAGTTTAACTTATCTTTGTAAATTAGTCGTTTGAATAAATTAATTTGAATTCTAGAACAGGCGTTATACTCAAAGTAAGTGAAATACCTATATCTTAAGAAATCATTCAAAATTTTCTATAAGACGGTTCCTTGCATGGTTAAAAGAAATATCCCAAATTGGGCATTAATGGTGTTTATAGTATCAGTAGTGCTCTTATATGGCAGGGTTAAAACAAAACTGGCGCGCCATAGATTTTCAATAATATGATTTGTAATCGGGTTTCAAAAAATAGCAAGTGAAAAGTTCTAAAATAATGCGACCATGTGTAAGAACAGTTCTATAACTTCATGCAACTTTCACCGCCGGGGGACACTAATATTATTAATCACAATGTTTTATGTTTAACGTCAAGTAGCATATTGTGACTACTGTTATGTCATTATGCCGTGACCTTTCAGCCATTGAAATATAGCATCTTTATTGAAATTCAACATGTCCAAATAAAATTTATTATTCAAGAGATGCCTCCGATAGAGTGTCGGTCTCGTGACAAAACAGCAGCTGAGGTCAGTCCGGTCGAGAGGAATGCGTGGCGCGGGGTGGCGCGGGGGTGGCGCGGGGGTGGCGCGGGGTGGCGCGGGGTGGCGCGGGGTGGCGCGGCGTGTCAAAGAGTGCGCGCGCGCAGCCGCCGCCGGTCATTTAAATATCATCGCTACTCATATTTGGGATGCCCGCGCTCGGCTGCGCTCGGCCGCTCGTAGCTCGCCGCTCACGATTAAGCGACAAAAATTGCTCCATTTTTTTGCCGCCAGCTATTAATGTTTACCTTGCGACTTGCGGCCGAAGGGGACGCCTTTGTAGCTCTCAGCTTGTTTGTTTATTCTAAACTGTCTCGTTTCTTTGATTGAGATCATTATGCAGGTTGAAGATGTTTGGATTGTTTTATAGAATACCGAAAATAAATTGTTTATTCATCAATCTCTTCCGACTATCTCACCCTAATAGGTAGTTATCTGTTCATTTATTGTTTGTTGATATGAAACTACTGGAAAGTCGTAAAAATATTTTCTTCATCTTTCGATGTCGTGCGGTAGAGCTAGTAATACAAAACTATTATCTCGCCACACCTTCCACTGAGCGTACAGTGGTCATACCCCGCGGCCTGTAACGTGAGCGGACTAAACACTGACGTCATCAATCATCCCCCGCCCCTCGCCCCTCGCCCCGCGGTTTGACGTCACGACGTTTAACATAGCTGTTATGATAAATATACGTGCCCTGTAGGGGACGCGCGGTGACAAATGGACTGAACAACGTGTCACCATGATGCACTCATGCTAATAGTCCGTGGAGTCCTTTTTATGAACTTGTTGACAAGTGCGCGATACCTGTAGAATGATGACCCGGCTTTCACGTTCAAACGTTAAACATTATCCATTTTTTTTGTATTTGGATTGAATCTGCACTTACACACTTTCATACTTAATAGATCTTTCAGATAGGAACTTCCAAGATCTCAAGAGTTACTTTTCTCAAGTCCCTTCTGTATTTAAATAAGATAATTCGATAACAAATAAACATTCCACCTCAGTGGTATGTGAAGAGCAGCACAAACGACGAACATCCATCATATTTGTTCAGACGCATCAGTCTGTATAATTAAATACGTGCGTCTGCGGCGGCTCTAATACTATCATTTTATACTAATAGCACTAATACCGCACGCAGCACGCAGCACGCAGCACGCAGGCGGCACGGCGAGGCGCGGCGCGGTGCGGCCCGCGGCGCTGCGGCGCGCATCGATTAAGCCTAATTCGTAACAATTATCGCGGCGCATAAGCACAACAGTTAAATTCGGTAACACCTTCATTAATAGAGTCATTTTTTCGGCTTCTCGCCCCAACCAGCTTATAACACACCTTAAGCCTATTGAATTAAGTTTCTTTTTCCGTTGTGTGTCTTTTAAAAACAAAAAAAAAACATTAGGCTCCAGTGTTTACCTTACCATTGGACTTGGTTTGAGCTTTCTACATGGAACAACATTTTGGTTTGATTCTTTGACAGTCTGAAGAGGCTACCTTTATTGCATGACTATACAGTTGAAAAGTCATGCAACACAGTAATCTGTCAATAGTTCTTACAACGACAGTTGCATCAACAATTAACGAATAGTTATGACTAAACTTAATAGATATAATGAGAGCCTCTCACGGTGGTCTGATGGGGAACAATGTGGTCTCACAAGACACCGCCACTTATAATACAATTTGCATGTGGCCGCGCTACCTGCCGGCATTACGGCAATTATCCAATTAGCCACATCACCCGCGCTTCTATCTAAATTATAAACGTTTAGTTTAGCCGCTCTATGTCCAGACAGAGGCTAAAACGGTCATTATGTGAAACAATAGCTCTATGTAGACTTGGCTTATAGTTTGCTGCTTATTGTTTGCTCGCAGATTCGTTTTGAAAAGTTAAACTTACCATTTACCTTTAAAGTTGGTCTAAAATCTAACACATTTTACTGTTTAATGTTTTATTACTGATTTCTAGACAAAAAATATTTTTTATGAATATATTCGTGAATTTTCATGAAAAATGATCTCCATGACCAATGGACTCTGTTAATACTATGTATTGTGATTTTTAACAATAAGACAGCCTTTTGATTCATGCCCTGTGCCTTGAATTTGATGCCTGTAATGTACAATAAGTCAAGCTAAGTCGTCAGTAGGGGATTTGTTTCCAAGAGTTTGCTAAGTCAGTATACACCTTTCGTTGGATTTGAGAAACGCCACTATAGCCGGCACTTAACGGTATGCTAATCTCCGGGTCTAGAACTAAACTACCGACATTTAGTGAGCGCCTCAAATTATAGTCATTTGAATACTCAGTTGATTAATGAGCCGCTCCCAGGGCGCCTCAACTAACAAGTGCCTCAAATTGGCCTCAAATCATAGCCTACCTCAATCATACGAGTTGTAGATAATGCTTTGAATTAGGCCTTAGGACTATTTCAATTCTCAGGAGCTTTTGTTTTAAAATGAATGGGAATTAAATCGAAGGGATTCGTATAAATTATATTATTTTCTTAATTATAAGTATTTATTTACTGTTACGATTAATTCTCGCAATCATGACTAACTTAGGTGGAACTATGTATTGTGTGAGTTGTCCAAATATACTAATTTATTCATCTTAGGAGTAATTATTAAAATTGCAAATAACTAATGTATGCTGTGTGCTGATTTTAATTGTGATTGAGGCAGTCCTTTATGATCAATTTATTTGATTTGATATAAATAAAATCAAAAAGTTTGATAATGGTTTCTTGTATTCATGATTACGTATATCCATAAAACTGCTACCGTGGACTAAAGACAGAGTAATCATGAAACGTATTACAGAGAGTAGATAGTGTTTCATATAGTTCCGTGTACAAACAGGTCCAATAAATACGATATAACGAATGTACTAGGAAACGCGACGTATTCTATGTTCGTGACAAATGTCCCTCATACATAGGCATTGTGTCGCGCGGCGGCGCGGCGGCGCGGCAAAAACGCGGCGTCGCGCGGCCGAGCGGTAATTGTGGCGGCTCCCAGCCCCGCGCCTTCTCTGAACTACTTCAATGACATACCTCGCAGTGACTGAGCCTCCATTGACAGGCGCCGACCGCTCCTACACGCCTCTGGGAAACTATGAAGCTTCATAACTTGACGTTTTTGTAAGTAGCGAGAATTTCCGTCTACATTATTATAAAGCTCATTCTTGCATATATGAACATGCAGTGGACGTTGTTAACATATCTCTTGAGCCTCGTTGGTGACCACTTACAGTACCGCGAGGACTCGCTATGAAAATGTCTTGAGAACACGGTCGTATTATATTCATTCAGTCCGTGTATAGACTCTACATTTTGAAAAGAAAACGCATATTGATCTTAAAGTAATAGTAGCAGCCTATTTTTGAGATTTTACTGGTTATACCAAAAGCAGGCAATGAATGCACTGAGCAATATTTACAAGATTAAAGCTGTCCTATTTGATAGTCAAAGACACTCTATCATTACAAACCATAAACAAACTTATCTTCACACGCATTATGAATATTAATACTTCTCGATTCTGACGGATTTATGACAATCAGATGACAATAGATCGATACGCCGCCATTGTCCTAGTGTCATACACACTACACACCACTGCACACAGACGACATAGCGTCACGTCGCATGTGTAACATCGTAAGTCAAAGATCAATCAGTATCACACCGACCAAGTCATACTTGTACGTGGAACTATGACTATATTAGTTTGTTATTCGGTGACGTGTGAACTGTTCTATTAACTTATTGTTGAATTGTGTGAAAGGGAGTTTATAGCTGTTTGAATGGAAATGTATGTAGAGCACAGAAAAATTCCTTATTCTAATTGGTAAGTGCCAATTTACCTTCAAAAGTTGAGAAAGTCGATCTCGATACAACATGTATTTTTCGAAATTATCGTTGCTAATTTGAATATTGCATGTATTCATGAATGTAAAGTTGTACAATATTTTACGTACTAAAGTTTTTCATGAAGTCTGGAGAAAAGGAGCCAAGGCGTTGTGCGAAGTATTCATACTTGCAATCGGGAGCTTGTAGAGGAGAGGTGGAGGGCCAGACTGCTTCAGTGGTCAAACAATGATTAGAGTGGACGCTAACAGTGCACCATAAATATTGATAGAGCGGTTACATAATTATATTCTACGTGTGTCGCGGCGTGCGGCATGCGGCATGGGGTTTTTGCCGCGCGACAAACGATCTCATTCCTAGTCTCGGCGACATTCTCCGTGTTGCTGCGTTGCGCACTACACTTGCTAAGCGCTTGCTAATGAATAACATTTTTTCATCGTCTGTCAATCATATCTGTTAACGGGTACTGGGAAACGGGCGGCGCCGGCGCACATACGCACACACGCCCGCGCTCCTGTGAACATACACGCACTTTGTTCACACGGTTACATCACGGAAGCTGACATGTTTAAAAAACTTAGCCTAAATATTGAATACATGCAGTCAACAAAAGATGTAGTGTAACGCTGTAAGGCGTCACAGATAATCCCAGCTGAACCGAGTGTAAGCTCGACAGCTCCACATGAAGTGCGACAGCTAACACAAGTGTAACACACTCGACACCTGTGTCACACGCTGCACTATCAATCACAGCACACGCCCCGCGCGCACACACACACACGCGCGCGCGACACGACACAACACTGCTTGTTGGAACACACCGCGACACAATGTAAAACGCGAGGAATACTGATCGCGGACGAGTTTCGTGTATAATATGAGATTGTCGATATTTCCCATTAGGTTTTTCTTCGTTGGCATTATCAGTAAAAGTCAATTACTGATGTTTTTGTGCGCGCCGTGTGTTAGCGGAGAATATGTCAAGCTGTCCGCTCTCAGAGATCTTGTTTTAAGATCAAGTGATTTATAAACAACTTAGCGTTAAGTTCAAAGTATTTATTAGAGTTATGTTCAGCGATAGCTTCCTGTATTGAAAGCCGAGATTATCTACGATTTATAACAGAGCGTGCGTACGTAATATATCTCTGCGAGGTAAAAAACGTAATAAATGGCTTCAGTAGCAGTGCATTTAAATAGCACAGCGTGTTCTACATTCATCGACCATTAATTGATATAATCGTTGTATGCGTATTTATTCTGACGGCTGTAAAAAGCGCATGATTTGCGTGCGACGTACTCGTCCGGTAGAAACACTTAAACATTCACTTATGCACTATTAATATTCTCTCGGGGTAGAGCCTCCGTCGTTGTAATTGTTCCGCGGCGCAATAAAAAACCCGCGACATGTAAATGCGCCCATTAATCTAAGTATCGCATATGGTATATTAGTATAACTATCAATATTAATGCCTCACGATACGTATCACGGCGTCGCGCAACGCGAATGTTAAAAATTTGCAATGACATTCTGCTAATTGCACATGAGCTCGGAGCGACCGGTAGTGTCGTGTTCATCGTACATTACTGGTTAGAGACATTGTCATCTGCCGGCTGGCAGAGCTAATCATGCAATGTATTAGTTGAGTGGTGTGTGTTGTGTGGCGTGGCGCGTGTGGGGGTGCGGGCGGGCGGTATGCGCGGGTCCGGTCGCGCGACGGTTCCCACGGCACAGATGCCCTTATGCGCTGGCCGCCTGCGCCCGCGCACCGAGCGCTCGCCGCTGACCACCGCGATGTGCGTACACACTGTACACACACACTACACACCTCACTTAGGCTACTTATGCAATAATCATTAGGATTTTGATACAATCAACTTTTAATAAGACACTTTACCATTATTTTAATTCCTGACTCTTTACTGTATCCCGGTATTTCATTGACGCTCAAACGCATTTTTTTTTAGTTACACAATAGGGCTCTATAAAAAATCTAGAAAGCAGTATTAATGGTTCTATTTAATTAATTAAATATTAAACATAAATTTTCATTTAGACGTGTAGATATTTATTTTAATTTATATAGTAAAGTTATACAACACTATAAATATTATAGTACTAATGAAGGACTGTCGTAAAATATTTCATATTTGTTTCTAGAATACCAACATCTATAATTATGATAAATTGGAATAAAAGTTTTTTTGTAGTCGTTAAGAATTAATATTCAGTCTTAAAACCAACTTTTTCGTTTTTACATATAATTTAATAATGACTCTTAACGCATTCTAATATCTCTAGGATCTCCATGATCTATGTTTTTGCTTTTCTTCTAAGTATAAGTACAACTACTTTCATGAAAAAAATTAAAAAAACTTCCACACATATTCAAAACATAAATAAGTTAGTGTACAAAAATAATTAATTTCGCAGTGCTATTTCTAATATGTACGCGCACACAATTTCCATATTTCCAAGTGTATATTTTTCTCAGCGTTACGTCACATCACTCACGTTGGTCACCGCGCTGCGCCCGCGCATTCAAATGCAACGTTTATGCAAACAAGAGGGGGGCTGGGGGGGAGGGGCGCCCGCATTCATACACTGTGCTGCAATCAAAGTTATCTAATGATTTATTGATCAATACCTTTAATTGACTATGCTAATATAATTGAGGTTATGTATGTGTGCCATCTATTGAACTGAGTATGGTAACTCATTAGTTATACATTATTCTAGGTGATGATATGTTAATCGATCTTTACCTATTTGAGATATAAAGTCATGTTTATAAACTTAGTTTTATTAATTAGGGCTTACATTGCATAATATGTTAGGAACAATACGAATACATTATTTGAGACCTTCACATGATTGGCAGTAAATTCTATTAATCCAATTATACTTACAGACATAACATTACGCATGCTATGTCCGAAAGCGTAGGCAGTGTTTGAAATATTCCTTTGCTATTAAAAATGTATTTTAACCTTATTTGTAAAACCTTTTTGTCCTGTACTGAAAATCTATGATTTATTGATGCAAGTGAAAACTTAGGAAGGAGAGCGATGTAGAGTCTCAGTATATCACAACGCTGACTCGACACTTCAGCCCGGGATCAGAGTTCACACACATTCCGCGTACAAAGGGCTCTACTTATTGCAAGTCATCGTGTAGAGTCACGCTGTTACTCTCTACGTTACACGGAGATTAGCGAGATACTGCGGTTGTACTACTGATGGGTGACCGTGCAGTGCAATTTGTATTCTCTACAATTATATGTAGAGGTAAAATTTCGCGGTATTATATGACATGCTGTATAGTATGGATGGAAACGAGGCAAGGGAAGTTTGTAAAGATTGTACCAAGTGGTGGTCTTTGGGTTCTGTCTACCCCTGTGGGGAAAAAGGCGTCTCGATGTAGAGTTAGACTTAACGTGCCATTTTTAACATAGACGGGACACAATATTTTAGTATATACCAATGAAATATATAACAAAAATCACTCTTCTAAAAGAGTTCGGGTGAAAATCAAATCGTAATAAAGTGGTTACTACTACTCAAGTGCGTTATCGATCTAAACGCAGGCATGTATGGGTTAGATATTTGTTTTTATAGTGAAACGAATATCCTAGCTGTTCGCTTATTAATAAGTCTTAAAAGTAAAGATGCATAGTAAATAATTCTAGCATACTAATCATTGTAGCCAGCGAAAGACTTGTACGAGACCAACTACGAATCAATGAAATCCGCTATAAAAACTTTCAATATAACATCAAACACAGACACTAAATACAAAATTTAAAACCCTCCACTAGTTAAATCCTATGTAAACGTGACTATAATATTACGTCGTGTGTGTGTGTGTGTGTGTGTGTGGGCGGGCGGGCTGCACTGGGCGGGCGGCACCACCTGCCGTAATATCCTATTTATGAATAATGTTTTATTCTAACAGCGTGCGACCCCCCTCGCCCCTCGCCGGCCGCCCTCACCCCCCCGCACGCCCGCCCGCCGCAGGGTTGCGCTGAATGATGCAGCTCATTGTTTACTCATATTATTAACAACATTTGAATAATTGGGAAATAAGGAATATTTCTAATTTTTGGAAAAAGCATCGTGAGAACTGAATGAAGTCTCCCCTCAATGAAAGTCGTGGTCCAAACAAATGTATTTTTGAAATGTTGAAGTCAGCTCCAGATCAACTTGATTGTTTGTTATGTGAACACTATTGTGATAAAGCTGTCAGGAGTTTTAGTAAACGTTTGTGCAGCGATACGTGTGAAAACGTCACTCTCCTAACTAGTATAATGACTAAGTAAACCATTTGTGACAATGTTCCGACGTACCAACACACAAACAGCGCATTTTCACCAACATATGGTTATTCGCTGCAAAACTTTAGGACATTCTGACACTGTGTGCTGCAAACATCGTTGTGGACAGTATTTGTAGCAACTTGTGCAATATCTGAAGTCATTGGAGCACCTCGATATGTCCCAGCGTCATGACAATATCATTGAAGTCATACAAGTTGAATCGTTAGCAAATACTTGTGAATGTAACGACGTAAGTTGAGCGAGGAATGCGCAGGTATACGCTGTACGGTATATAACAGTCGTCATAAATCGGCATTGTTGCAGCCCTGCGCTCGTTATTGCTTGCTTTGTTTTTGCGCGGGGTGGGGTGGCGGGGTGGCGGGGCCCCGGGGCCCGGGCGGCGTGTCGCGGAGCCCCGCGCCGGCTTTAATTAATGGAATAACTCCGGCGAGTTGGGCCCCACACTCCGCCGACACAAATCTTTAAAGTATCGCCTCTACTAACGCGTTAGCGCGATTTATTGACGCACGAACTATTCTTCATGACGATAGCTCCTACCTCTCCACTCATATTTATCACGAGCTCTTTGAAACCACCCCCTTGCACTTCATCAAATACTCATCGCGATCTGTGTATTGCTTTTTAATCTTTAAGAGAATCGACTTCTTTGGCTGATCTATGACAAAATATATAACTTTTGTAATTTAAGTGATAAAGACGATCAGATACAAGAAGTCAACCGGTTAAGAAGGGTATAAGTAGACATCACTCTTACATTGTATGAAAACTACGTTCAGATGTTGCTCATCAAGATCGTTCGTTATTCGAGTGGTTGTCCCTACATGTGATGCATGTTAAACTGTTTCCCTGTAGCTCAGGCAGGGCGGTGTAGTGTGTGAGGTCTGGTAGCGGCGAGCACACGGTCCCGCTACACCTGTTAAATTGAACAAGGAAAATTTCCTTAACTCGGTAGTTATGTGCCGCGGGCGGAGTGCCGGGGGTGGCGCCTCCTCCTCTATATCACGTAAAAATAGTCGCAACTCCTTTCACGACCCGTATTCGCTCCGCACCTTACATTATTATGATTTAGTGGAGCACAGTTGCAGCGCTGCAGATGCCTCCCCCTCCGCCCCCGGCCGCCGCCCGCCCCCCGGGGTGGCGAGTCAGCGATGTTAGTAATAAAGCCGGCCATATTTCACACTTAGCGCGTAATGAGCGCGCGCCCAAATAATTGGATCACGTACATAACTCATTATTACCTCGCGCCTCACTTCGGCGTGCGAATGTATCATTACTTGACCCGCGCTCCGCGCCCCCCCCCCCGCCCCCCGCGCACACTTCGCCGCACCCCCAGCCTCCCTGGCGACTCCGGAGCGCAAACACAATACAAGTTTGTTAAAGGTGCAGTAGGTAGTGTGTGTGGTGGGTAGCGGCGCCGCAGCACGTCCACGTAGAGACCTCGTCGCATCTGTTTGTCGCTTGTTTGCGAGCGTCTGCTGACGCTCCTGGTATAGAGTGCGCCGCGCTCCTAGATGTCGGTCGAGATATGATTGCGGCACGTCCAGCTCGTCAGCCGGCGGGCAGCGCGGCCGGCGGCGGCGCACTGATCGTTTTTATGTGCACATAAATAGCTTAACATGAAATGTAACGATTATTCAAACACGCAGAACCTCAGTTAATTATATTTTTTCCCAGTTTTTGTGGTAGTCGTCGGTATAATTAATATGTAGATTACTTTCTATAAGTAGGAGCGCACGGTTAATCCGGCGTCCGTCAGCGGCACGATAGAGCGGCTCCGTCAGGCGTCCGGCATAAATCAGTCGCGCGCACGCAACGCGCGCCGCCGCGCCGCCCGCCTCGTCCCCACGCAGTGTTATTCAACTTTAACATTTACCACGCAGCCGTTAGCATATTCATGGCGAGCGAGTATAATTTCACCCTTTCTTTGTAATGAATATGGAAATGGAAGAAAGTTCTCGCGACTTAAAAACTAGTTGCTACTGTAATTGGCGGTAGTTTGATAGTTTTTGTGTAGTGCCCTGCGCGGGCGCACGTCTCACTCGGAGCCAGTGAAGCGCCTCGCACGCTCCTCACTCGCACACACACCGGCCACTGCTCTACACTTACACCGCTCGCTCCCTACACTCAGTACATCACAGCACACACCACACTCTGCACACTGACGAGCGAGGTTCCTTGAGCCGGACCACGTCGAAGGTCGCCACTTGATAGTCATCACTGATAACATCAGATTAGTTTTCTATTAGTGTAACATTGTGTATGATCTAGATAATTATAACATATCGCGGAGAGGTGAGCGGTATCTGCTGTGTGATCGGCGACAGCGATACATTGCTATCGATAGTTTCATGTAAAACTACGAACATGTCGTATGTTTGTTATCTACACTATCGACATTTACTAATGACGCTATTTATCAACATACACACAAACACACATACTTGCCGGTCCCAGTTAATTATAGTAGAGCTCATCATACTCTGAATCAACTAAATAAAAGTCATGACACAAATACAGAATTTTACATCATAATTGTATCAGTATTTATACTATAACAGCATCAAAATCACGACGGAGAAACAAAATAGTCAGTAAATTGTCTTTTTGGTTTTTATTGAAAGTAGATTAATCAATGAGCAGAACTCTCCCCCTTAGCATGAGTAAGCATTAAAACTAAAATAAATGTCACACTTATAACGTCATTTCACATCATTGTAGATGACACTGCAATATCGTCGTGTTGACAGATTGGTAGCAACTCTACGAACGACTCTGCCTCAACACAGAGTATTGTATTAGTATCATAATTCTTCTAGAATTGAGGAATACAACAATTACTTATAAATGGTTTAAATGGTTTACTTGTTGTTAAAGAACGTATAGGCGATAGTAAGGGGGCCTTCAAAAATGATAGATTTTTGACTGTCAGCTGACAGTGTTGAAGCCCAAAAATGTAGCCTTACCTTTTCACGTGCTTTTCATTCTTAATTGACTTGTTGCTAAGAGTGATATAATTAATAATAAGTCGATGTACATATATTAACATCAGTTAACAAGTGAGTGTGATGTCGCGGGTCTGCCCGGCGGGGCGCGGCGTGGTGCGGCGTGGCTCGGCGTGGTGTGTGGACACAATCTACCTCATACTGCTCCCATTATCTAATTAACGTCCGATCGCGGCGACCGCCAGCGCCCGGTGACGACGCTCAATTAATATCAATGTTTTAATTTGTTTATTTATTGACACAATTTGTCTGTCTACCCTCTATCAGTACCGTGACTAACTCACTGATGTAAACCCATAACAACGACGCTGTAGTATTTCAATATTCTGATGTAAGGCGATTAACACACTGCCCCGCACCACGCAGCGTAGCGCGTGAATGCGTGTTCGAACGTTGCTTGTAAGTATCTCCGTTTGTATGGAAAACGCACGAACGCGCGTGATCCGCATGAACGCGCGTGGATGCATTTTCTGTGTGTTAGACTATGCGTGTTTTCCATACAAACGGAGATACTTACAAGCAACGTTCGAACACGCATTCACGCGCTACGCTGCGTGGTGCGGGGCAGTGTGTTAAGCGCCTAAGTTCGCTCCAAAATTGCTTGCCAGTTGAACTTATTGCATAATGCATAATTCATAGATTGTGGTCAGGTCTACGCTATACATTTTGCCCTAGAAAGCGACCCATGCAAATGTGGTTTATTAAGGTTTAAAGGTACATATTATGCTATCCCATTTATGGTCAGTGTGTCAAAATTATTTCATATGAAATTTTGACATTCACTGTAAACCATCGACATCACGTTTTGGTTAAACGTTTCAGAACGTCACGATGACTAGCTAACAAAGTGTTTACAACAAAACATCTAATGTGCAACGAATTTGGAAAAAAACTACAGAATTCAATGAGCTGATAACAATGTTACATTCATTAAGTTTATTATCTTAAGATAAGTATTTTATCCTAAGTAACGATAACACAGACGCCTTATGTTCGCACAGAATTTGACTAATACATGGGTGTGTATGTTTTAATCCCAAGGGAAAATAATGACGCCAATCGTCGCTGTTTATGTGATAAGAGTTTTGTTCAAAGATAACGTGTTATTATCACTAATGCGCTGAGTGATATAATAAGTATTGTAGTATGTTCGTCGTGGTGAAAGCGCACGGTGCGCGCGCAACCTTTGCGCCCGCGCACTGACCTACCGACCCGACGCGACCGACCACTGACCGACCACTGACCGACTGCTGACTGAAGTGACCGATGTGGCTGATACACTCTAACGTGACAATATTTGGTTACAAGTGCTTTTTGATGTGAAGTTGTATTGCAATGGGAACCTTTAATGATATGGTGAGTTTGTTGTATGCTGTGGCATCTGCCTAACTACAAATACATATATGTTGCAATTTTATATTAATTAATTATGTTACACCTGTTTTGTGATTTATGAAGATAGGATAAAAAAGAAAATAAAATACGCGAGCATTGTGATTTTACAGAGTGCGTTGTGTACTTCTTAGTAGCTAGTTATAATTGTAAAGTAATATGAGCACGGTGACGCTCAGGTACAGTTAGCCGTAGACGACTGACCTTTACCTCAGGGTCAACAATTATACCTGCTTTCTTTACAATTCTATTTTTTATAAACGAGCAGCGTTAATACTACGCTACGAGCTAAAAACAGGGAGAAAGTATTTTAAATTGGACTGATATTTGCAATTACAGCGATCGCCCCTGCGTTTACTTTCCTCCAATTGCACTTCAAAGTTCAAGTTCACGGAGAAATGGCATAAAAAATGTAGCAACCGGGAGTCGAGCGGGTACCGTTAGCGGTTAGCGCCGGCGGCTCCGCGCCCGGTCCCGCGCCCGGTCCCGCGCCGCGCCCGCGCCGCGCCGCGCTGACATTAAGTGCGCGCTACACACCTGCGCGTACGCACTGTTTCGGCGCATCGCGATAAACGCCGAGCGCACGATAAGTCTATTAACTAGTATTAACGCGTCCCTCCGCCTGAATATTTACTATTATTCGGCTCTATTTTATAAAATATAAACGACATTTTTATGCGGCGACACTCCTGCCTCGTTAATTCTTGCTCACAGATAGCGATCACGCTTGACTTATCGTACGATAGTGCAGCCAAATGTCTCGCCGCTTTATCTACGTTATGTTAAATGCACATCTCTTTGTCCGTTTGTGTGTTACAATGTTAAAAAGAGCGAGCGAGCGTGTAGAGGAAAGTTTATATTAATCGCTACCATCGGTTAAAGAATTTGTTTAATATTAAAACGTTATCAGAGGGTCCGGGGCACGCGCGTGCGCCGATGTTCAATAGTTTATTTTTAATAAATAGTTAATTTTCTTTATTGCAATTTATTAGGAAGCCCACAGATAGATAGAGCGGCCTCCCGCGCACCGGGGCTCTAATTGAAGGTGGAATCAATAAGTCAGTCGCGCTGTATCGCCAATAATGATCGCGAGTTATGCCGCGCCGCGCCGCGCCGCCCCGCGCCCGCCCCGCGCCCGCGCCGATCCGCGATACCGGCCGGTCACGACGCGGTAACCGGCCGCAACACGCCGATACGTGAAAATTATGAAAATGTACACATATTTATCAAGATGACCGGTCCTGCTTGATGCTGTGCTGCTGTGAACACCGCTCAACGCGAGCGATAAGGGTTACCTCCAGTACTCCGCTATCAGGAGCTATCACCGTGGGAAGCGTAACCTGGCGCGGTGCAAAAACGCACAGAATGTAACTGTATTTAATAAAGGAGTGACCGCCGCCGCCGACCTGTGACGGCTCACAACGGTTCTTCGTAAGTCCTGCACTAACATACTACTTTCTTTATGTTTTTCACGTGTTCTTTACATAGTTAACTAGATACAGACGTTCTCAAAGTTTTTCTGTTAAACATATCAGAAAGCATTCATACGTAAACAAGTGTACCATGTTTGGTGGTCAGGCATTCTGAATTATGGTTGTTTAAAGTATTTACCCCCGGTTTCTGAGGTACATTTAGCGGTAGTTAATCTATTCAATAGCGTTTAAACTCATACAAAAAAAACGCTATTTAATAGATAAACTACCGCTAAATGTACCTCAGAAACCGGGCATAAGTCTGTTGTATTTCATAGATTTAACTCAGTAACATACAATGTAGATATCTGTTTGTCATGATGTAAAAAAGGGGATAATTTTAATTTAATAACAAGAAGAACATGTGTAACAAGAGGAATGAATTAAAATAACTAACAGGTACATTGCTGAACGGCTTATGAATAAGCTTAGCGAGAACTTTGTATAATCTAATCTATCATAAAACTCTTAATCGTGCTCTCAATCGACTGGAGAACCTTTTGTTTCGTCCGTGTAAAAACGTACAGTTTTGGCCGGATTCACCACTTCTGAATAAGTAACAGTTAGCTTTATCAGTTGGTTTCCTACATTATCTATCACTTTATCTATCTATTAGATAGCCCACACTTTACCCTTACATCCATAATATCAAACAATTAGCTAATCCTGATGTTCGCATTGCAGTACAAAGTACAAGAGCATATATTATCCAGTCATTTTGCATAGAGGAAAAAACGTGAGAACGACACCATTGACCATATTACCATGTGCAAACATAAACATATGGTGCAACACTATAAATAGTGCATATTTATTAGACGAGCAGGCAATAAAACTGTGAACACTATAAATTAGAATATGCAAGAGTATGCAAGAGTATGCAAGTGCCGACACGCATCGTAACACAATGCGGCTATTAGTTTCAAACAACTCAGATTTATTACCTAACTGCTTCTTAACTGACTAGATACATTTATGATTTTGTTTCGATTTTTATAAATATTTAAAATATTAAAGAAATTGAAAAAATATTCCTAATAACGTACAGGACGACTTATAATTAAAACTAGCTTTTGCCCGCGACTTCGTCTGCATAGTTTGTGACAGAATTATCATACAAACTTACATCCCCTATTTTATCCCCTTGGGGATAAAATTGATCAAAATCCTTTCTTAGCGGATGCCAACGTCATAACATATTCTTGAATGCCAAATTTCAGCCCGATCCGTCCGGACTGTGTACCTTTCAGTTAAGTATATAATATGTAGGTATGTTTAGATTACACACACTTTATCGTGTAACCGATACTTTTACGATCAGATGTTGACCCACACGAGATCATATTTAACGTTAATACTTCACAAAGTTAATTAAATATGACACTAACTAGCATCTTAATGAATGGGTCGCGGCGCGATCGTATCCGATCTGAGCCGAGCACAGCCGAGCACCCACGAGCGGCTGACGTACGGCACCGCGCGCGCATCAACACGACACACCGACGTACACCCGCCTCGCAAATTAATCCTACTAATATTGTAAATTCGAAAGTTTGTGAGAATGTATGTATGTATGTATCGATGTTTGTTACTTTTTCACGCAAATACAACTGATCCGATTACAATGAAATTTGGTATGTAGGTAGCTAAGACCCAGAATAACACATAAGCTACTATTTATCCCGGAGTTTCCGAGGAATCGGGATTTACGCATGAAGGGTTTCCACGCGGACTAACTCGCGGGCGGCTAGGCCGGCGGCTCTAGTCATTAAATACATATGTATTATTAAGTAAAAATAAATATTTCAATATTTTTGGACTGCTCACACACGGTCATCCGATTCCAAACTAAGCAGGTCTTGTACTTAACCAGACAACTGATAAACATACTTATATACTTTTAAATAGATTTAGATAGACTTAGATAGATTTACATTTACAAACATTTACAAACAGGCTGAAAACAAACACGCGTGTTCATCACACAAATATTTGTCCCGGGTGGGATTCGAACCTGCCACTGCGCTATGGATATTGCAGCGAGGTGACCAGTGTACCCACTGCGCCAAACGTGCATTATTCATAAAAAATAGCAAGACCACACATACACAATTGATTAATAACTTTATATTAATTTATTTTTATTTCACATTATTTACGATGCATTAGCAATTTATATAAAGTTCAAAATAGTAATTTAAGTGCACTTGATTGAGTATGACATAAACTGTCATTCTTGTCATATTCTACGAAACTACAATATTTCATACAAAACTCATAATTTTGTTTGTCATAAAGTAAGTTGTAATAGTCATAAATATGGGTACAACAGTTTTAACTACATATATCTTTATTTAGTTGGAGAGCTGTTTTGTTTGAATTTTCTGGACGTTTATAAGTTATTTGATAGTTAGATGTTATCTACTTAATTGTTAACGCCCTCTGTCAACTTGTCAAGCTTTTTAGTTCATAGTATAGTCCACGAGATATATGTATATGTTACTGTAAAAGCCCGAACTGTGGTAAATCCTAAGATTTTCCGGTAAAACCTAAGATTTACCAACTCTCAATGGTAAAAGTCCGAACAAGCCAGAGTTTAAAAACTATGTTACGATATATAAAAAAATCCTTCTTCATAACAATGTTTATAACTATTTCACGGTATAATTATATACTGTGACATAGTTATAAAGAAGGACTTTTGGGCAAAGCGACATGGGTAGGTTAGGTTAGGAGGATCCGGCGACATCTCGACATCATCAAGTGAATATAGGTAAAAGTTTGAAATAAAAGAATTTTTCGGACTTTTACCATTGCGAGTTGGTAAATCTTAGGTTATACCGGAAAATCTTAGGATTTACCACCGTTCGGGCTTTTACAGTAACATATACACTGTCACATTTTCATTCGTACTTTTATGAAATGAAAATGTCAATACATATATTGCTGATGAATGTACTTATATTATTATTTTAATTGATAGAAATCACATTTATAATAGGAAATTATCCTTGAAGCAACGCTTAGGTCTCTACCTGATGAGAGGAGATAACTGGAATTCAAAATAAATTTTATATTTTGTTATTACATTTATTTATGTTATTTCATTAATAAAAAACTTTTACCCATTGCATCAGAAATTATTCCATGTGTGGTCCAATTCGATTTAAATATTTAATTAGAGACGTGTAAATATTAGAGATGAAACGGATATCCGGTAACTATCCGGTATCCGGCCTATCCGGCGGCTTTAATACTATCCGGCCGAATACCGGATAACTACTATTCGGCCGGATAGACATCCGGCCGAAATAAAAAAAGGTCTGGATAAAAAAAATTGTTTAGTAATTATTTACTTTATTTAGTAAGACTTAAGAACTTGAAATTTTCAAATAACAATAGCACAATGAAATAATAACCTAAAGTCACGCACGTGTCTGCACTGCAATCGACACAATAAGTCAATGAATGAAAGAATTGCTAACTTCGCTCATCAACGAAAAGACCCGAATCAAACCGAGGCCACCCGGTCGTTCGCACGTCGCCTACGCCAAGTGTGTGTGCGCTGCACCAAACGGCTAAGGTCCGCCGAATATTCGGCGGCCGGATATCCGGCTATCCGGCCAGGTGGTAGGCCGAATATCCGGTATCCGGTATCCGGCCAAACTGCTATCCGTTTCATCTCTAGTAAATATTGTTTTTGTTTAGTTCTGATTGTTAGTTATAGTCATAGCATAAAAACATAATTAAATATGACATGTTATTTTTTAATTTTGGTAATTAATTAAAACGTAATAAATTTTATTTGACCTTTCTTTTTGAAGGCGTAATCAGAAGTGCAAAAAATACTGTGTTGGTAATATTATTATTTCAATATGTATGAGGGTTAAACTGAAAGAACGTACTAATTAAACGAGAGTCCTGCAGGTACGCAACTGTATGGTTCCGTACAGTAGCGTGATTGTCTACCACTATCGACTTTCGACCACCTAGCTATAAAAATATTATAGTCATCATATATGAGCCTTCAGCGTCTTTGAGTTAAAGGTCGGATGAACAATCGTATTCAGGCAGTTTTAAATAGGTACTTACTTAGCTTCGGTTTCATCATTATTTCCTCGTGTTTCGTTTCCGTCTACGGCATTAGTACTACGTCTATTGTAAATCTTGCTCTTCCGTATATTTAACATATCTTTGACCCCTTCCCTTAATTAAATCTCCTCTCTCTCTTAACACCATAAAATAAAACGATAGGTTTACTGTGTATGATTAGAAGGTTTATCCCACAATCCATCAAAGTAGACACAGCAATAAGTTTTAAATATATGCTCCGGTACTGCATACAATGTAACAAGGAACAATTTCATCAACATTTCCCAACAATACAACGGACAGTTGACTGTGGCGCGGTTAAACGTTTTTCTCATACGCTTTGGCGCAAGCGGCGAAAGTCATACGCTTTGACATGATGCACTGAATTCATTTAGCTAATTGAATAGATGGTATATACGATTAGCGCGCAAAAACAGCGCAAATACGCGGTACGAGATGACATGTGAAATTAAACAATGCTGTATTATAAATTCATATGAAGTAGTGTGGAAGGAGATAGATAATCTGATGAATGTACGATGCGCGTTCGGTTCGCGGAGAGCAGAAAAAAGCGGTCGCCGGTGAATCCGTGCTCGTTACATAATCAGACGATCTGATGTCGTCGCCACTCGTCGCCACTCGTCGCCAGCTCCCACTCGCCCGAGGACCCAGAGCCGCTAATATGACGCTCACACTCATCGCATGTGACGCTTGCTATATTCATATTCGGTTCGGCAATAACGAAACCGACTCGATTCACTTGTTCGGCTTGTGCTCATCGGGTTCATCTACACATATTCGGTTTTGCCGGCCGGTAAGGCCGAACCGAATTTGTGTGTAGCAAGCACACACTAACTGTAGCTGTGACACCTTTCACAGTCAAAAGTTATCAAAACACAATTCAATGATTGAATTTACGAAGATGAATAAAAACCGAACTAGGTATGCAATAACTTTTCAGTTCTGACATTTATGTTTTAAAATTATTGAATAAAATGCTCACAATACTGTTCATTAAGTTTTAATGACTTTACAGCCCGAAGCAAGACGAATATAATATATTATAATATCTTGCATAAATGGCATTTGTTCATAATTTTAATACAAGTACTAGTTATGTTCATGGTATAAATATTACGACAACCACTATATCTAATGTACCAAGATTATTTAAATTAATTGCGAGGCAGTTTTATAAAAGGTGTTAACAGTAATTAACTAACAAATCACCCGGTATCACTTGCCACCCTGGTCGCGATGTTATCTAAGTAATATTAGTTATACATTGCAATATATGGTACATATGGATATGATATTGTGTTAATTAAGCTTTGTTATAGTTTTAAATGTCAATGTAGATCGTTTTATGTTATAAATTACAATTATTAACAATTTGAAATAAATTACATTATTTATCTTGTTTGATGAGAATTTCTTATATATTTTTTTAATATAATAAGATCTCCTTCAATATGGAAAAATATTCTCAATGTTGCACAGTACTGGGGTCAGCCGTCAAAAGCGTCTTTGAGTAATCGGGGAATTGAGTTCCTGCTCTTTTTTGGAGTCGGTTAATAAGATACCGCAGTTGTACGTCTAACCAAAATAATTCAAATTAGGTTTAGCAGCTCGATAAAAAATTTGGTTATACACATGCTAAGTACTTAGGTATGAAGTCTATCAGACAGTCAATCAGTCAGGTTAATGTGGACGTAAAATAACCATAGTCATATGATAGTAGAGCTAAAATAATTTTGCCATAGTTTTTTGTGTTGGTTGCGCATGCGCGGGTGTGTATTTGAACACTAGACCGGTTGCACCGGATGCCTGGCGTGTTGTTGTGTCTACCCACTGTACCCACTATACCCACTCTGCCCACGGTTGTAAACAATACACAGTCAATACTATACCTTTACTATGTTAGTGACTTATGTCGGGAAGTTAAATATATTACTACATGCTGGTGACTTTTGACAGCGTTGAAATATTGTACAACACATTTACTGGCTTTAATGTAATGTGTTTTGTAAACAATTTGACACTAGAGGTCAAAATATATGACTGTTTTTATAATTTATGCAGTTAGTTTTAGAGAACTATTTGAAAACGATGAGTTTGTTACTTCATGTAGAGTTAGTTGAGTGAAGTGCGTGGGTCATCGTGCAGTGATTACGTGCGACATATTAAAGCCCCCGGCGAGGCGCAAAAAAGCGCGTCCATTCATATGCACGGGGAGGAGTGCGGTCAGTTTTTGCTTGGCCGGACGTTCCCCGCGTTTTATTTGTAAATTGGGCGCGCGGCCGCGGTGCGGAGCGGTGCGGAGCCGCGCGGAGATGTGCGGTAACGAGGCCGCGTCATTCAAATGCGCGACTAGTTTTTGTAGAGGCGCATAATTGAATACGAATGCGTACTCGGAACGAATCTAATGCGAGATGAAATAATGAAGGTTGTTTATACAGGCGCGTCGCCTCGGTCGCCTCGGTCGCCTGCACCCGCTCCACGCACATGTACACGATGTAGTGCACTCATTAGGCAGGGTGTAACGAGGTGTCGCGTGATGGGCCACGAGAGCAGGTAATTAACGCGCAATCACCGCACTGCCAGTGATAAGAAACGCTGTTGGTTTGATTGTGGCCCTTACTCGGCGGCTCGGCGCTTTCGCCAAACGTTTTTATTCACAAGTGATTATGGACAGTTTAACATACGCTCATGGACCGACCATTACTGATGTATTCACTAACACATTACATGGAGATGCAACTGCACTAATAACGATCATAACATTAGCTTAATGATCAGTACATCTCTTATTTGTTTTACCATCCATATTGTATATTCACCTGTAGTCCTTACATTTATCAACAATCTTTACAGTGACATAAATAGAAATCGATTTTTAACTAAGTACCACAAACAAAAATAGATTCAAATTATCTAATCAATTGTACTTCGTTCATCGAATGACTCAACAGTCTCATACCTATTAATTAATTCTAACCAAGTCAACACAATAGGGTAGCTAGCGTTGTTACTTGTATGTATGTATGTATGTACATATGTATGTATGTGTTGAATCCTAGGCAAATACAATCATATTGTGTGGTTGTAACGAAGTTTGTTCAGTGATATTACGCGCCGTCTCGCGGGACTAAACGATCAACTTCACTCCCTAACCAATATGAATTAATAATATTAGGTAGGAATTGTATTGGACAAACTGTTTGCCATACATTCTGAACGATTTTTATGTAATTTTTTTACATTTTCACTACCAAAGATTTCGTGGAACACTTTTGATTTAAGATCTAGATTGGTATGAAGAATATTTTCGAGTTTGAATAAGCTCTACCTCAAAAAAATCTCTCCAGGAACGTTTTGGAATCAACACCATTGTCAAACATAACTTAGTTCATGCTTATTTTAATTGGTGTATAGGCCTCAATTACAGATATTAAAAAAAACTGTATGTTTTTATATATTGAACACTCAATAGCGAATTAAGGTTCTCATGCATTTACATAGCCTTTGTAAAGTAGTTAAAAAATACCCCGTAGCAAACAATCAGCCTAGTCTGCCCACACCCTTAGTCATAGTGGGTAGAACAAACGTGTGTGATGTGTTTTCTATTCGTTGGCTGGTGGCCAGAGCGCGCCTTGTCCGGGCAGACACCGCTCTAGCCGGCCAATTTGGTTAACCGTGCACTGTGTTTGAAATGCACAATGAAACCAAATTGCAGCGTTTGAACAATGCCTAACGAGTAGTGTATCTCGCAGACTCTACAATATTAGAGTTTTTCAAGAATGTCTTGTGGAGTACCTAATATTTTTAAAATTTTTGCATACATCTGCATCTTTGAACCAGAGCGTCATGGGAAATGTAAGTGAGTCTTGAGTAGTATCTTCAATGAATATCCCCAAAAAATGTTTCCATATTAGGTAGAGTTCAACTTGTCGCATGTTAACAAAAAGTGTGAGAGCAGATGACAATGTATTGTGGATAATAAGTAAGTAGTTATTATGATGCGGTGTCGCGACTCGCGGTGAACAGCTCCGACTAGTTATTGTAATGATTAACTATTTGTTTGAGCGGCGAGTGTGACGCCGCGCACTGCTCACTCTGCGCACTTTGCTCACTCTCCTCAGTGTACAGTGTGGAGTCCAGAGAGCGCATGATGCGTGCGCGCAGCGATAATCGTACAAATGGCCGCCAGCGGGCGCGTCTGTTAATTTAGTGCCGTATTTTAATTGAGCGTCGCGGCCCGACGTAGCATTCAATGTAAATGTGATTTAAAAGTAATGGCCCTGTTGCCAATTGCCCGTGCTCACAACCTCTTAGAGCGTGCAATTTAAACCGCGGGTTCAGTAGCCGGCTGAGGCGTTTTTGCTGCGAGCGTGCGCCCGCCGACGACAGGCTAAGCGATGTTAGGATAACTCAGCGCAGAGCGGGAGTGCCTCTCCCTCCCCCCCGCACTCCGCGCCGCGAGGGTGATGTGCGCGAGGACTCGCGGGGACATAAATCGCAAGTAAAAAGCGCCGCGTCGTCCGGCCTTTTTTGCAGTTTCTTGTTATGCGCATTCCGCAGTTTTTGCGCGCGCATGTTCCCGACAAACGAGCTCGGAGCTTCGCCAGTTTTTGCGCTGAAACAATGGTGGGTCCGCGATGGCAGCGGCCGTGATTGCGCGGGCGCAGGCGGCGCGCGCATTTGCATGCGGCGGCCAATCGCGAGGCGAGGCCACGCCCCCGGCGGCCTCCCCCGCCCCCCGCGGGCGCCGCGCACGCCCCGCGTCTCTAGCGCGCGCTATCTAATGCTAATGCGCATGCGCGAGTGTGCGCCACTCACCGAGCGCGCACGTGAGCGCGCCGGCCCGCACCCACTGTCACCACACTCACCACACTCACTGTATTGTTCTACAGCTACACTAACATTAGCTCACACATCATAGTCGCTGTTAGTTGGTGGCATACAGATCATACAACGTGAGCACTCAGCTGGTGATCGCATGTCTGTCGCGTCAGACAGTCTGTCATACCGCACTCGTTATCAAACTAATAACTCACTCGCAAAGAAATATGTGTAGAGACTCTACCATTCTCTACATTGTATATTACTATCTTCTCACAATAAATTTAATACAAAATATTTGATTTTTAATCCATGTCCATTAGCCAAATGTATCTATCACAGAGTCATCTGAATTTCTCATAATGTTTTCAAAATAACTCATAGCAAATTCTTAAACATGAACAATACGTCTAATATATGATATTGCTCAGTCATATTGATCAAATATCGATCAAAGTTTAGTGGGACGCATTTTTGTTAGCTGTACTTGTTCATATATCAATTGAGCAATATGTCACCTCACATTACTGTATGATAGTGTAGAGCATGTATGTATGTATGTATGTATGTATGTATGTATGTATGTATGTATGTATGTATGTATGTATGTATGTATGTATGTATGTATGTATGTATGTATGTATGTATGTATGTATGTATGTGTATGCAGATCAGCCAGTCACACGATGGCGGTCGTTATCGCGGCGCGCATATCTAACTACATTCGCTCGCGATTGGCGCACACACTGATTCACTACTCATTCTAACTAACTATAGAGACTATCACTTGTGAAATACAACATACATACATCATGACAAAACCATTACGTTCAGACTAGTTGCACTGTTTATTGACAAGCGAGATATATCCCATAGATAAAATGACAGATTTTGTCTGAAAACAACTCTTAAAATAATAATTTCAGTTAATTTTTGATAAGCTAATCGATACTTATTTAGAAGTAGGGAAAGCTAATTTATATTTTGATGCTAACGCTACATTAGTATTGTCTCTTTTTGTAGACCAACATAAAAACAGGCCAACGGTGCAGGACTTTGTTTATAATGTCCAAGTGTGTGCACAATACACAGGTACACTCTCTATTTCTTCACTCTCATAGCCCGGTGGAACGAATAACCGACACGACCAGAGAGGTCGGGCGCAGGACCGACGGCTTTACTGCTCTCCGAGGCACAGAGACCTTTGTCCTCAACTTAATAACTCCGGGCAATCTCTAAGAAATTCTTAACATAAAAATCTTAGGAAATACTTTTTTGGCCCGACCCGGATTCGAACCCGAGACTTCTAGCACGGCAGTCGCATACAATACCAACCGCCCCACAGAGGCAGTCATTGTCACATACTGCGTATTTTACCGAAGTCCCGGCTACTGTGAAGAAATGTTCTAACATAAATTAAAATCAATGCGCGAGTCGGGAATTGAACCCCGAACCTCAAGGTCGACAATTATACTTGAGTAAGTGATACCCAATGCCGTGGATAGGTACATAGATGATGCGTGTGCACATATATCATATAATTAGTGGATGTTGTTTACATGTACCTATGTACAACTACACACAATGATCGACATCCGACGTTAGTCGTTAACTCATTACCGATGCTTGATTAATTGCTTAATTGTTACCACCATGTTTTGTAAACACTCGCCAATAAATCATTGTAAAACGATTCGTGATAAGAAAATACTTGATTTCTTTAAAACAAGAATTCGATTTAAAGCTATTTTTGTATTCCTAACACATTTATGAGAGTCCGACAGGTCCATTTCAAATCGTATGAGAAATTTGAAGATCTTAATTTGACTAATATAAAATATTTATTTTAACTCATTACTATCTTACTGCTGGGCCAGTTACTGAGCCACATTTAGCGGTAGTTTATCTGTTCAAACTGTCGTATTTATATGAACTTAAACGCCATTGAATAGATACTACCGCTAAATGTACCTCAGAAACTGGTGGTAAGTTCACCAATTACATAAGGCTCTTGAAAAACTTTTGATATTCCTTGGTCTAAAATACAAAAGTTTTGTTTACAGTAACCCGAGAATTAAACTAATAGACCACTGATTCGACCACTAGCACAGTAAATACTAGTATGTATGTAGTAACAATAATTGGTATCCTATATGTTGTAACATTTGATAGTCGATTAGTGGCGATTATAACGTGTTGCGCAACGTTCCGCAACGTTCCTTGCGACGAGACACACTCGATGAAGCACTGTCAGTGTTGTCAGTGTTGTCAGTGTTGTCAGTACTGTCGTAAGTCTCGGTGACGGGTGACAGGCGATAATTAACTGAGTTCGTGTATTACACACATAATTAGGGACCTGCACCGACTGAGTGCGCTTGAAACTGACTCTACGTTACATCCTAATTATGTTTATTCATAGCGTTGATTAATTAGCTGCAAGTTGCTGTTTGATTGAAACGGCTACCAAATTGTCCTTAGACAACCTCCTAACGTCTTTTTAAAGTTAGAAGTCTATAAGAAGATATGAAGGAAAACATCATGAGCCTGGCATCTCTGACGCCCGGTTTCTGAGGCACATTTAGCGGCAGTTTATCAATTCAAACTGTTTTTTTAAATATAAGTTTAAATGCTATTGAATGGATAAACTATCGCTAAATGTACCTCAGAAACCGGGAAGAGTTCTTGATGTAACACTAAAAGACATTTCTTGAAAGGAAGCAAGGTCTCCAACCTTCACGTGGCCAGCATGGTGAATTCAAGACCTAGTCTATCTTATTCCAGGAGAAGACTGTTACCCAGCTGCGGGACAGTAATTGCTCAAGTAATAGATTAATTTAATTGCTTTATTGAAATTGACACCACGTGTGATATTGTCACGACAGCTATTCAAACGATACCTGGCAATTATTATTTATATCTTAAACTATTCGCGGATAAAAAACTGTCAGTGTACTCTTATTAATTGATACTGTGACAGGTGGATGTCACAGAGTAAATAATAGCAGCTAGTCAGCCACACCACGTGTATTTATGAAGGAAAGTTATAGATCGTGACACTGACCACAGAGTGGCCACTCACTAACTACACGTTGTAATTTTAAATTTTAAAACTCTGCCTTTTTTGTTGTTATTTATTTACGTACACTAACCGCCCACAATACTTATTATATCGATAAACTTGACAAGTTAAATAGATAAATAAGAAAAACACAATTATCAATACAATAGATAGATATAAACTTGTGTATCGGGTTTTTAATTTAAAATACATTTAGGAAAATAAAACATCGGGAGATCTTATTAAACGATAATAGTTTAATTAAAAATAAAAAACCTTAGATCGCACACCGAGTGTAACAAAGGAGTACTAATACGTTAATCTTGTTATTGCGGATTTTTTACAATGTTTTATTTTAAATTCTAATGTAAAAAGTTGTCATTCACATGACTTAAAATCAGGCCTTTCTCTCATAGTCAGAGACTAGAGAAGACCACTTGGCACGATCACATCCTGTCATATAAATTCCATATTTGGTCAATCGATAAACCCATGTGGTCTTCAATTCAAAAAGTAGGTAGGTATAAAGATATAATTACTCCACCTCTTATTTGAATATAACACAAAAACAGCAAACCTTTCGTGCAGTTATCCTGAGTGAGTTCCAATTACGACGGGCTTCCCCGAGCGAGATGATTTTTGTGTGATGTTATTTTGTTATTCCTTTCTTTACCCGTGACTTTCCAACGGCTGGGCAACGGTCTCCTCCAAGGATACGAGGAAGTTTTTAGGCTTTGAGTCCAAAACCCTAGCCAAATGCGGGTTGATGACTCTGCATAACTTCAAGAACTGTTCTAAAGAACTCTCAGGCATGCAAGGTTGCATCACGATGTTTTCCTTCACCGTTAGAGCAAATGATATTGATGATATGATCATTTCTAATACACAGATAACTTGGAAAAGTCATTGGTGTGTTGCCTCGAGTTGTTTGTTAACATTTTACCAATTAAACTACTTGTTAATATAATAAAGCACTATACTTTTCGTTACATATCGATGCAAATCATTTTCTTTATAAAAAGATATTATTATGATTACCTACAATGATAAAAACAATAAGCCATTTCGATATGATACCGACCATTCAACAAATAAGATAAACTCATTCACATTCCTAATATAATTATATTTAATTATGCAGAGGTATTATAAATATAGATTAATAACAAATAAACGACGCTACTTGGTTACCTTTTTGTTAAAATTAAATACATACATATTATCGTGCCTGTTATACCTGAAGTTGCAGGCAGAGGTGAATGAAATGCACTCACGTTTGACCATTACCAATGTTAGTTCCATGTAATAGGAAACGAGTCTATTGCCTTTGCATGATATCAAACTCGTGGCTACTATTAAGAAAAATAATACTCTTATATAAATTAGAAAATACCACTTTGCACAAAACTTTGAAAACATCATAGCTACGTACTAGGTTCTGTCTTCTACTGCACACATACTACTTTTCCACGACATTATCTCCTATCTTCAGCAAATGCCATCAATTTAGGCTTCGAGATGACAAATCATATCAAGAGTTATTTCAGACAGCAGTTTAAGTCTAAGTTCAAATAGTTATATACCTTAAAAAACTATGAATAAACTAAGGAGAAAAACTATATTGTAGTTCTTAATATAATGCAAAAAAGTTTAATGGGGCCAATTATTTCTGGGAGGGCAATAATACTACTAAAATAATGACCTTAACTTAAATTAATGACTTAACTCTAAGAGACTAGTATTAGTAGCGCAACACACTAAGTAAGGTTCACTCGTTCATTAGTTGATACGCGTTATCAGCGCGGTAATGGTAGCATGCGTGTGCGCTTATAAAGACGTAACGCGATAGGATCTCGCGCACGCGCACGCGCATGCGCCGCGGCGGCCGCGGGTCGCGCCGGGTCGCGCATCTCCACGCATCGCACCGCATCGCACCATTACGATAAGTGTCCATCATATCCGATGTATGTAATACACGTTTAATATCGGAAGCAATTAAGCATTATCTAACTGACGGCTTATGATTGTAAGTTGCAGCTAACTTGCTACAATAGACGGTATACCGACTCTATACTCCATATCTAGACTTATGTTAAGTTGTACTGCCCGTGTTAGTAGATGTTTTTTTCTGTAGCTGAAAATGGATAGAAATACATTATTTTGATAACGGCAGCTGGCCTAAATGATAAAAAGAAACATAAAAAATTAATATGCGAATCTCTTTCCACTTGTAAATGCACTTAGATTGCAGGAAGACTAAAAAAAATACCTCTCGCATTAAGTCCGTCTTGCACTATCCTTTATATTTTTTTAAAATGAATACAAATTAATACGGTTAATAATTTTGAAGGACTAATTATTTCTTACCTTGTTTTGTTTCACAATACATGTTTGGATAATTTAAAAGATAAAAAGAAGCTCTCTCCTTTTCGTTGTGTTCTTAAAAACCCATTGAAAGTTCCAAACTTAGAAAAAACTTGACTGGTTTGTGTTTGAACACAAATTCACATCTGTCCCACAGTCGTGTGCAGTAGTGTGTGTGTGTGTGTGTATGGTGTCGTGCTAAATGTTCACAAATACTATTAGATTATATTATAGGGGTGAAATAAAGGGTGGAACTGTCGATATTATCGCTTTATAACTTTTTTATTAATATTATAACTAATTTGGCATCATTATCATACGGCGCGGCCGTGTGAGAGATGCGTATCGCTAAATAATTTATATTTAGATACACTCGATAACGTCTAGTAGCACATAATAATGTATGTCCGGACAGAACACATTGAAAACATTTAGTTTTTAAAAATTATGTTCATAATAAAAATATGTTGTCTGCGATATGATCAAATTAATACATTAACCTTAAGCTGTTCGTAATGTAATCATGATCAACTGTATTCTGACTTTTAAAGCCGCGTCGTATTACTTATGATCACATAAAAAAGGCTTAGTCGCGTCAATTTGCGAGTGAAATTAAATAACGGCGATATTTTAGCTTCATGTAATGTCATCGCCTGTTACCAAATACAACTTAATGTTTTCTTCAAACACGTTTCCTTTCGTGATCGAAATTAGAAGCATTAGTGATGTTTTGTAACATAATTCGTTGTTAAAAGTGTCCACGTCTTGTGTCGAGTTGCAGTTCGGCATTTCATTCATAATGACGGCTCTGGCCGGGCCAAACCGACGCTGGCCGGGAGTGGACGCCGCTGGTTTTTGTCTCGCCTCCCACGTCGAACAATTACATACATACGAGCAGATCTTCTAATTAATTTTCAGTATAATTAGTTACATTTTCCCACCACTTTTTTGGCAGAACCAGTTTAGCGAACACGTCATACATTGCATGACATAATTAGTACGATACGGTGGGATTAAGACAATGTTCAGGCATACGCGTTATAAAGAACAAAGACACAAACAAAACTTTGAAATAATTATGAATCAGTAAATAAACGACAATGTATTTGGTGATGTTTTCAGAGACCGAATTAATGACTGGAAATATATTAAATCTAATAGCTACACGATAAAAAACTGCACGTTTAGCGCAGTCATTAAGTTGGTAACCTCGCCGCAATAACTGTAGTGGTGGTGGGTTCGAATTAAACCCGGGACAAAAATTTCTGCGATGAGCATGATTTTCTGTTCTGAGCCTGGTTGTCAATATTTCGTTATAAGTAGATTAAGTAGATATATTTTTATCAGTTATTTGTCTACCTAAGTACACGCTCTGCTTAGTTTGAAATCAAATGACCATGTGTGAGTAGTCCAATGAAAAAAAATGCAAGTATACATCTTCTCTTGAAAATTCTGAAGAATATTTTTCGCATTTTGATGAAATCTCGTAGTTCAATCGTGTCTCGTATAACAAATGGTTATAGAGTTGTCAAATGTTAAACAAACATGTCATGTAGTGAATAAACGTGGCCCCCATGATCGATGGCAACATGATCCAGTCAAATGTGTGGCGGCTGGCGTCAGCCGAGTCGCGGCAAACTCTCGCTTTACCATCCATCACCCGCCATTACGACTCACTACATATTGCCGGCACTATAACACGAGAAAGAAGGGGTGAGTCGCCCTTTACCGTACCGTACCGTACCGATACTAGCTGCTAAACGAGTGACGACACGACACGACATACGACACGTGCCGTTATTTAAACCTTTTTTTACCCGTTCAGGGGTGTCTTGTGACATATTGTAGTGTTTTTATTGTTCTGTTAAGAATGTGTAAGGATATTTTGAAAGTGATTTCTTTAATGTAAACAATTGATGTTTTTTTGTTTCAGGTAAGCGGAGAGGGCAAATAGAATGAATCTTGAAATTAATGTCTTGTAAGTTAAAAAGCGTAATAAATATTTGAACAGAATAACCTATATTGTTTTACAACATTACTACTAATTTATTGACATGTCACGATTTGATATTCCCTGAACCCAATTTTAATTAAAAACATCTGATCCAGATTTTCAGTACCTAACCTTGCGTTTTTAAATTATTCATTTAAGAATTATAGCCTAATAAAATTTGCGTTAACACTAATAAATTTGACTAGAGCGTACTTACAATCAACAACAACACATACAACATTACATCGAAATTAACCTCTTAACGAGCCAGTGTTTCTATCGCTTATGCAGTGTGTGCGCCTGCGCATGCGCAGAGCACCCTGCTCACCTCTCTAGCATTTACTGTACACACCTAGTTTCACTACATGTATCATTTATTGAGATGTATTTGTGGGCCTCTGACTGGTAAGCTCCGAATCCACGCAAATATTGGTCGCAGAAAATTATATGACTAAATGCAGGTAGAGTCAATGTTAACGGTTAGGGTAATATTATAATACAAAGGGTTCTAAAAACGATTTAAAAATTAAATGTTTTGATACTCAACGTTTTAATCAAGTTGCATCGACCGTGGTCACGGGCTGACTGTTAATGTGATAATAATGGAAAGCGTGTAATAACATACCTAGTTTTACCATCACTATATACTTTTGCTAAGGATTAACTCTACAAGATTGGGTATACGACCAAGAAAATGGTCATATAATATTAAGAATGGTACAACAAAAACTAAAAAAAAATATAGTATTTTACCTAAGTGGGGAACTAAACCCCAAACATATCCTGTATAATATGCATCGGTGATGTGTAAAACTTTGTTCTTTTATGAACGTAGAATAATAGCTGTTAATTAAACCAGCCGTTAAACTGAATATCACTGACGTTATCACCTTGAACGGTACTGTTATTGTAAGCTATGTTGTATATATGCAGTGATAACCGAGTGGTATAAGTTTATACGTCCCACGCAAGTGGCCGGAGGTTCGAACCCGAGGCAACACACCAATGACTTTCAGAAATTTTGTGTATGAGAAATAATTATCACTTGTTCCCGCACCGCACTTGGCCAGCATGGTGGACTCCAGGCCTAACCCCTCCCTCAATACGGGAGGAGACCCTTGCCCAGGAATGGGACATTAATGGGTTACATTTCTTTACTATTACATATATGTTGAGAACTTTACATTTTTAAGACAGCATAAAGTAGATAAATCAGTATCTAATATATTATGAGGCACGCGTTAAAGAAACTGTCGTAACTGTAGCACTAGTTACTAAAACATATGTTCTTAGAGCAAGTTTTTTCGGTGAAATACTCACATACTTAGACTAACATACTTGCAGTATTGAATACATACTGTATCTAGACTACATACCAATAATTAGCTCTAATGATCAAAAATAGGAACTTAAATAAACTTTCATAAAACCTGGATTTCAAATATCAATACGAAATTCTTCTGTAAACTTTGTCGTGATGTAGAGTATTTTTTTTTTTTTTTTTTTTTTTTTTTTATTGGTTCATAAAACTGGACGTTACATAGTACATACTTATATTCTATGTTAATGAAATACATGTAAATGTACGACCTTCTAGATATGAACACTGCATGCAAAATTATTACAATATAAGGTTAGAGTACACTACAAACACAAAAAATGAAGATAAAAAAAATGAAATCAACTAATACAGTTAACTGCCATATTGTTTCAAAATGTATTTCTTTATAGTAACTGGTGTTTCACTGAACAAATCCAAATTATTGCATATTTTATTGTAAGAGGATAGCATACGATACAAAGGTGCGTGTTGTTGATAGTTAGTGTGGCAGAAAGGGAGGTTGAACGTCACTCTGTTGTGGAGACGGCTACTGGAACGGGGTATTTGTAAATTACATTTTGCAAGTAAGCTTGGGCTGTCGATTTTACTAGTCACTATTTTATGTAAAAATAAGATATCGGCTAAGTTACGTCTGTACTCGAGTGGAACCATTTTAAAATATTTCAGTCTAGACTCATACGATGTGAGATTGCCGCAAAGATTATTAGCATATGATAAGTGGTATAAAAATTGTTTTTGAGGTCTTTCTATGCGGTGGATATGTACAGCATAAGAAGGACTCCAGATTTGACAACAGTATTCTAAAAGAGATCGAACGTAACAGTTAAATAGAAGAATTGGAATTTCGGGTTCTTTGAACAGCTTTGTTTGACGAATTACAAAACCAGCTAGCCGTGCACCTTTATTGGTAATAGAATCAATATGCCTACGAAAGTCCAACTGTGTGTCCATTATTATTCCTAGGTCACGCACATGTGTGATTTCGGTAAGAATTATATCATTTATATAATAATTAGCAGGCGTCGGATTTCTCTTTCTGGTGAACTTGATATGAGAGCACTTAGATGGATTAATAGTCATTCTATTGACTGAGCACCACTTGCAAATACTATTAATATCGTTTTGTAAAGCTATTACATCGTTCGGACCACGGATAACTCGGTAAAGTTTGAGATCGTCGGCAAATATTTGATAGCGACATAAAATATCATTACACAAGTCATTTACAAATACTAGGAAGAATAGAGGACCAAGGTGCGAACCTTGTGGTACCCCTGTTGGCACTACATTTGTGTCAGATTTATAATTTCTAACTGAAACAAGCTGTGTTCGATTTCTAATGTAGGATTCACACCATCTTAGCAAAGAGCCACATATACCGGCACGGTAGAGTTTCTCTAAAAGCAATCTGTGGTCAACCACATCAAACGCCCTCGAGAAGTCAGTATATATAGCATGTACTTCCAGCTTATCCTCCAGCGCTTCATTTATGTCGGTTACATACTCGAGGAGATTTGATTCGGTAGACCTCCCTGAAAGGAAACCATGTTGATGGATATCAAACATCGGTCTTAGATGATAATGAATATGTTGTTGTACCATGGATTCAAATAATTTGCCCAAAGAAGATAAGATGGAAATTGGTCGGTAGTTGGCAACGTTAGCTAGATCTCCTGTTTTATGTATGGGTGTGATGTGGGCCAATTTCCATTTGTTGGGAAAGACTCCGCTACAAAGAGACTTATTAAAGATGTAGTGCAATGGTTTTATGAGTTGCATTGAGCAATTTTTTAGGAAAATTGGAGGAATACAGTCAGGGCCCGGTCCTTTGTTAGTGTTGATTTGACGAAGTGCTTTTGAAATATCTGATTCCGAAAGATAAATTTTATTAAGGGATCTGATTATATGGACTGGTTCATTAGGGACATTAGTCGACGATATTTGATCTTTAGGGTATATCGATTGAAAATACTCCGAAAAGAGATTACTTATTGCTTGTCCACCTTGAACATTCTCAGCATTGAGGTACATCTCGTCAGGTATGTCGCTACTATTTGATCTTATCGATTTGATAAATGTCCAGAAAAATTTTGGACGATTTTTAATAAGGTCTTTTGCTTCCGATTTGAAATTGTTAAGACAGTTATGAATCATTTTGTCACATTGATCGCGAAGTGACTGGTACACCAACAAGTCTCTAGGGTTGCCGTATTTTTTAAATCGAGAGTGGAACTTAGCTTTCTCTTTTAATCCTTTAATCAATTGACGATTGAACCAGATCGGATATTGATTATTGCCTTTGTGGCTTATCGGAGTGTTTTTTTTAATTATTGGAGTAATAAGGTTGTAAAATATTTCAACAGTTTCGTCTATACTATACTCTTGTCTAAAATGTTCATGCCACTGTATTTTATCTAAGGCTGCATTTATTTCCGTGTAATTGGCTTTGACAAAATTGAAACCAGTAGATTTGTTAACTTTTGGATTCTTAAATGGCTTGAGTTTTAATGTAACCGCTAGAGCAGGATGATGAATATCCTCTTTTAAGAGAGGTGACGTACAGTTGGAGATTGAAAACGCATTATTTGTGTTAGTAAGTATCAAATCTAGTGTACGTGAGTTCGCGTTGCAAACTTGATTTATTTGATTAATGTTATTAAACGAAAGAAATTCTACAAACCGGCTGTCTAAATCAGTTAGGTTATTGATTGGATGCAAACAATTTAAAGCAGAATCGTATTGCCATTGCAGATTGGGTAGATTGAAATCGCCTGTCAGTAAAAGTATGGAATGACGAGGTAGTTTATGTTGGATAATATTAGAAAGGGTAGATGTAACTATATCTAAGCGATCGCGAGTAACAGGTGGTGGTAAGTAGAGAGCGCAAATACAAAGAGAGAACGTTATGTTACTTTGCTTAACTTTGATTACAACCCATAGATCCTCGTTTGGTGATTCCCAATTTAGCTTCCTAACAGGTTCATACTTTTTTTGGACAGCAATTAGGACGCCACCTCCTTCGTTTTTATCAGAACGGGTACTACTACGATCGCGCCTAAATATCGTGTACCTGTTGTCAAACAACTCATGATCAAATACCGAGTCATTCAGCCATGTCTCCGTCAAAAGAATAACGTCCGCCTCCTGCTTGAGAGCATTAGTGAAAATGGTCTGGGTTTTGGTCTTGAGACCCCGAACATTCTGATACAATAAGTTAAAGTTAGTACATTTGTATGATGAATATAAAGATGAAAGCATTGACTGAGTTACAGTTAAATTTATAAAGAGCTAAGAGAATCTATGTTTTTCACAAATATACTATTTGAGTTTATGTCCTTTTTTATATAGATCCGACCGTTCCGCACCCATACGAACTGAAATTTCTTATCCTTTGCGACTCGGCGAGCAGCTGCGTGTAAATGTTTATTAGTCGGTGACAAATGCTCCGAGACGTAGATTGGCTTCTTATCGCCTGCAAGACCCAAATGCGACGAGTTAAGCTTGTCGTTTTGATGACCCCTATTGAAGGTTTTTGCCGCTGCTATGATTTTGTCTCGTACTAGAGGGCTAGATAGTTTTACTACAATATTGCGGGGCCTGTTGGTATCTTGGTTTATCTTGGCGACGCGATGATAGTTTAACAGCTCGTGTTCTTGCAGGGGATTACCCACTATAGTTGCAAGTTGTCGTACAATGGTGCCTATATTCTCTGACTTATGCTCGGGTACACATTGAATTTCTAGGTTGCAATCTCGAGACTGCTGTTCAAATTGGTCTAGTCTATAACTTAGATCGGTTACTTTAGCTTTTAATGTATTATTTTCGTCCTCCAAGCCTTCAATTTTCTTAGTTTTGATGCCCAGGTCGTGCTTAAGTTGCTCGTACTGAGTAGTCATGAAATTGATGCTCTCTGTAAGTTCCTGAATTATACTGCGAGTGTTAGAGCTTTCTGTCGTGAAATCGGTTCTGATATCTTTAAGGAGACGTGAAAAAGATTCTTCAAGCTTTTTGTCAATATAATGCTTCAGTTCCTCGTTTGTGTCCGTAGATATAATATCCTGTTTAGGTGTTTCAGGTGAAGTAAAGTGATCAGTTTGTTTGACGGTTGCTTTGCAATCAATGCACTTCCATGTAGCCTTATACGTTTTTGATTCCTTCAGAAAATTATCAGCTGAGATGCCCAGGCATTGGTAATGATAGGGGCTTTTACATTTACTGCAAGCTTTCAGATCGCTAGCTTTAATTGGTTTGTTACATTTGCTGCACACCGACATATTTTAATTCTACCACAAACCAAATCTTCTGCAGCTCTGGCAACACTAACTTAATGCCAAATGCAAAACTGGTACTGTCAATTGAGTTTGACACTTGTCAAATTGAAATTTGACAGTGTCAATTGATCTTGACAATTGCGAAAATGAATTATTGGGGGTATATCGTATCTGTCAATAGGTGATTCCATATATTATCAGTTCGCGGGTATAAAATTATGACTTATCTTTGTTAAATCCAGGGACTCCCAGGTGGTATTGAACGTAGATAACGATAACACCGGTTATTTGCGGAGAAAACTTCACTTCACAAACACTTTGCCGTATATATGTGTAGTATTTATATTGTTTCTTTGGAATTTAAAGTAGCGTAAGTAGTGTACTCAATGGCGGGGTTGTCAATGCACCGCCTTCGCCATTCTCAAGTATTGAGATCATGGGAACGTCCAACCATAATTGATTTATAACAAAGTAAATATATGAGTAGTTAGTTAAGTGCTCCTCCTCGCTGTAAACGTGACCACTCACAAAAACACGCCAATAAAAAGCTGCCCGTCACCACACTCACACCACCACACACCACACACTGGTGGTAGCGTGGTGTGTGACGATGGGAAACCCAAAAACTGTGTCTCTAATCACCGCTCAACTAGACGCAATTTATTGTGTGGTGATTACAGCGCGCTCGTCTCTTTGTAACGTGTGAACGTGACGTGTACGTGTCATCACCACGCCGGGCCGGGGCGAGCCACGCCGGGCGAGGCGGACCGAGGCTGGCTCCCACGGCGCACACCGCGCCAATGTCCAAATTACAATTAAATAAAACTCGCGCGCGCCGTAATAAAGTGTAAATGTGGTATAATGCGCTCGCGCAGATATCCGCATTAGTTCCGCGCACCGCATTCGTCGTGCGACGTGTGCGAGCTCCGCGCCGCCCAGGTCCGCTCAGTGCCACTCGGTGCCGCCGCCGCTCAGCACAGCTCGTAATGCACGGTACTTACGTATTAACGGGCGGACAGTTTACGAGCCGTCACGGCGGATGTTTATCGACAGAGCCTCAATTCATGATTCCTAGACGTCATTAACGAACAATTTATATACATTTTTTATTATTATATTTCCAGTCAGATCACATTATATTCTCACAAACATTAAATCTCTTCTTACTCGAATTCCGCTCTCATAAGTACAGAGAAATTCACATAAGAATCGCCTCGAGCTCCGGCCACGGTATATTGGAATTTTAATCTCTAATAGCTTTTTGTTACTTTAATTGTCATTAATGTATTCTTATTAATGCCATTACGTTACAAAGTTGGTCTGTTACAGCACGACTCGCACGTAATAAAGTAATGAAAGACGACTAAACAATAAAAACACGTTGTCAATATTTCATTTGAAGCATAACTTCATATTCATTTTCGATTCGTTTCAATTTGCCACCTATCTGCGTGGTGCGCGAGGTGCGCGTGCGCCGGTGGCGGAGTGCGCGCATGCGCTCTCGTGTCCAATCGGAAATGAGTCGCCACGCGCCCGCCGCGCACCACACACATTATAAACACATTAGCGAGGACCAACATACGACAATTGTTTACGGACCATTTTTGCATTTGAATAATTTAGATGGATGAGTGAGAACGATGAGAATCACTTGTATCTATCCGGCGGCGGCGGCGGCGGCGGCGACGTGTCTGCACGCACGCCTTTATTAACACTCATTTCCTTATAACGAGCTATTGAAGCAGAAAGTGTACAAACTCGCCTCCCCACGTCCCCTCACGACAAACTTGCACACAGACCTGTCGCTCGGATCATTCTTAAAACAATAGTTGCGGAGATCAATATTAATTATGACGTGTGAGAGAGGGGTGGAGGGGTGGAGGGAACCGCAGATGATAAAGTTAGTATTTAGTTAAGACGGTTATGGGGAAGTTGGTAATCGCATCAGGTCGCGTCCATCGCGTCCATCGTCCACATCGCGCTGATTCACTCGACTCGCGCCAACTCGAAGCAAACTCACGCATTAGTCGAACTCACTGCTGCTCGTGGTAACACTCATTGCTATTGAATATTTATTGGTTCAGAAATTGTTTATTGGAATATTGTGTATTGGGTTTTCAAATTATCTTATAAGTTAACTTTATTGAGGCGGTCTACTTTCTGTTAATTGGTTTTTCTTTTCGTATAATACATTATTATGAGACATAACTTAAAAAGCGACGGTTTCTAAATATGTGACAAAAGCTTCAGTACTTGTAATCAGTTGACACATATGTACGTTTATTGTTATACTTGTGATCCCTGTGGCAAGTAGTACTGGAAGATTGACAATTGTCAATAAATTGAGATCATTGTGTTCTTCGAATCACACCTGACTTGAGTTATGATAATTAGCAACAAAAACCCATCATTGTCCAAACATTGTACACATTTAAACAACTGTGTACAGCGATGAGCCGTAATATGTGTATTAAATATCCTGACAAGTCCAAAAGATTGCATTTATGACAATGTAAATTTCATCTGCGAATGATTGGCGCCTAAGAATAATGCTGCTCTACCATAATTATGAATTGTTATCTAATCTTTTCAAGTTATTTCTTTATTAAGTTTAATTAATACCTACACTATTGTCACCAATGTATTAATACTGTTACTCTTGACTATACAAGTCAAGCAAAGTGTGTATTATATTCAGAATGCGTGTAGTTCTCTTTAAACGAGAAGTATTGGAAGTGAGCATCAATATTCATGGCGCAGAGTGCTCAATGAGTCAGAAAATCAACCGTTTAACGTCCAGCTACTGCTACCACTACCACTAGTGTAGTACCAGTAGTGTGACCACTGCCTTCGTAACACGTCTACACTGATTTCACGGGTCTATCCCACTAGTCCCGTTGAGTTGTCCCGTGACGGGACAACTGGCACTATTTTGTCCCAGTTGTCCCGTGGCGGGACAAGTGACACTGTTTTGGTGCCAGTTGTCCCGTTGCAGAAAAATCACGGGACTAATGGGACAGACGGAAGAGTCAAAACAACTGGTTCCACTGAGTTGTTGTGTGACAACAGGTACTTGGTACTTTGGTAAGATAGCAGATGATGAATTGTACGCTTATCTATGTTTACTTTAAATTCACAAAAAGTTTTTTTTACCATTTAGGCTTGTATAGTAAGCAAACTCGCAGAGGCCCTTTTAGACAGTTTTAGTATAACAAAGATGTAATGGGACACAATCCGGTAACTATCCCTGTGTACACTTTGAGTATTATTACTAAGATATAGGTTTAAATACCTTTGGTTTTACAATTTATCTACACAAGTATAGTGCATATTGCATTTGAGATATCTACCCTTGTTAAAATGTACTAGCTTGTATAACGTCTGCTATCTTACCAAAGTACCAAGTACCTGTTGTCACACAACAACTCAGTGGAACCAGTTGTTTTGACCCTTCCGTCTGTCCCATTAGTCCCGTGATTTTTCTGCAACGGGACAACTGGCACCAAAACAGTGTCACTTGTCCCGCCACGGGACAACTGGGACAAAATAGTGCCAGTGGTCCTGTCACGGGACAACTCAACGGGACTAGTGGGATAGACCCGATTTCACTTTGCGGCTTGTGGTCAAACAAACTGCATCCATGGCGCATTGGTTTATGTCACCACGCCGCTACTATTGCGCCGGAAGGTCGTGGGTTCGGTACCCACACGGGTCTGATTGTACTCTGTGTAAGTTGTTTGTAAAAGTGCCCGCGACACAAGAGCAATTCTTAGCGCATAGTTGTCTTTAAAAAGATAAAAAGGGAAGAACTTTTGTACCCGCTGTGGGCTCTATGTTCCATAATAATATGGTCATATGGTGTCATAAATCACAAAAAATTGCGTATAGATCGTATTTTTATATTTCGTTAGATCAACGTCGGCGCCATTAGCAAATCAATTAAGTGAGGGACGTTTATTATAATGAACCCCAGACTCAGGTAACGTACCGAATTAACGCCTGATACCTAATAGATGAGGTTGACTCAGACTTATTATAATGTGATAGAGATATCCTTTTACTTATGTTGATCCATTTTACTTTGCTGTATATTATTGTTGTATGTTGTAAGAAAATAATTCGTATCAAACATGATGCTCATAGGTCGGTGTCCTAATCAGAATACCGAGTGTAGGAGCCGCGTCGTGTCGTGTCGTGATACGTTCAACTTATAAGAGATATAATATACTGTAACTGATACTTAGCTCCGCTACAGCGCTGTACTTATGAATTTTCCAATTAAGTAAATGGTAACTGCTCTTATTGGAATAACAATTTTCGAGGAATATCGTGTGCATCGTGGGTCCGCGGCGGCGGCGGGAGATGCGCCCGTAATTCCAACTAAATTTATTAGAAAGCCGATCGCGCCCTTCTCCGCTCGCCAATTTACTAATCGTAACTCATCTGCGATAAGCGCGGGACGGCCGCACGGAGCCGCTCCGCGCCGCGCCGCGCCGCGCCGCGTCGAGCCGGGCCGCGTCGTACGGAGACGCGCATTATCGATAGCGCATCGTAGTAATAAGGAGCGAGATTGGAGCGCTTTAAATAATATCGGTAACGGCGATGACGGCCGTTCACCGCGCCGCCTCCGACCGCTCCGTGCGCACCACACCGACGTACAGACCCGCGCACTACTGCTACACAATACTATATCGTTACAAACTTGTACACTGCACTACACGTGCTTCCATCACTGGAAACTGCCAATAATTACGCACCACGAACACCTTGACTATCCATCCGATATTAAGGAAGTTGTTACCTAATCGAGAAGATAATACCACATTAACAATTAAAACGTAACAACTTTTCGAAGGACGAAAAATATATTTTTAACACTGTCAAATTGACGAATGCTTACATAAGAAGGAATTCGTGTGCGACACATTATAAATGATACTACAGACAAAATAAAAGTACTGAGATGTGAGATTGTAACAAATATCTCACTTAGTTAGCGGCGACTATCACTTAGCGCTGCCACAACAAGTCATATCCTTTGACGCGGCCCGCCACCGCGCACCACCGCGCGCCGCTCGCCGCCTGCGCCCGCGCATCTCGTGACAAATACACTCACTATGTCGCTGACACATCAACACTTATCAACATTTCCTTCCGTTCATACTTTCTCTACAAATCAGCCTAATTTACCCAGAAATTATAAATTTTATGCGTTATTCAGAAATTCTCTTTGTCCCTTAATTTATCGGTACAGATAATTTAATTTCACCCAGATTTTTATGTTACTTAAACGACGGAAACGTACATGATCAAATATCAAAAATGCAATTAAATACATAAAATAGAAGTGACTCGGAAATCGAATCTGAGACAGCGATCAGCACTGCACAGCGTTTGAAGCGTTACCTGTATCCTGTGATTGCGGAGTTAAGAGGGACTCATAGAGCGCGGGTTCAATCCAGGTAATTCACCCGCTGACGGACTCATTAAGGCTCCCCGCCCACTGCAGCGATACCGCGCCAGATACGCGCGATCTAGCCGCTACAGTACAATACTATCTTATAGTTAAATGCACAGATATTCACTACCGGTAAATTACTTATGTTGAAGGATATTTATAATTCTTCTTGCATGAGGTTTTCATTGAACTACGGTCAATTAAGTGACCACCTGTACTTCTACCTGCTTAAGTGTCGGAATAAATGGTGCTTACTTAAAAGCACATGCATTTCTGATGTCACATCGATTCTTGGGTGATGGTGACGTGGCTGGTGAGTGCGGTTCTCACGGCGCCACCGCCAATTGATCACCAAGCAATTATACAATTGCTGTATGTGCAGCACTCCTCCACCGCGCCGACACCGCGCCGCACCGCGCCGCGTCGTGTCGCGCCGACCATGGGAAGTTCCGACCTACACTTACGCACTAATTGCTGTGGGTTTTTGTCGGTCCGTCGTTCCCACTTTACGCGTCACAAAACCACTTATGAACTGATGCAACTCTCCCACAATGCCTATTATCTTAATCGCTGATCAAAACGTCAATTTAGCAGTTTCTTGCTGTTATATTGTAAGTGAATGTGATTGGCGAACCACCTACTTTCTAAACTGAGCTTCTGAAGTTATGCTTTCTACCGCCACCTTACTTCGTGAACAGTGAACCTGTAGGTACACTCACTGCTCACAGTCCTGACTCATCATGAATACATGTAACGGTGGAACATCTCCGCGGTGCATACTTATGGCCAATTTTCTTCTAATCCCAACGATAAATAACGACAGACAAAAAGGTCGGCGCCACACAGTTGTACGAAATTGTGGGTTGTGTTGTGTGTCCGCGGTATTGTTGCTGGTCGCTAGTGATTAATAAACGACGACTTACAGTTTAGACCCACAAATCACAATGAGGGCGAGCGGCGCCTGTGTGCGGCGCGCCTGTGTGCGTGTGTGTACGTGTGTGCGTGTGTGCGGGCGCTCGTACGCAAATTATTTAATTGCCGCCGCCGCTCTATGGTTATACGCCATAAATCTAGCGGAATCATCCGCGAATTATTCAAAGGAGCCGCCTCCATGATGCAGCGTCGTGTCGGCGGCGCCGGGCGCGCTAACTAGCCGCGCCAGCGCTCTACGCTGTCTCTAGCTAGAGCGGAGATATCGCACCCCATTGTTACGCAATTCGAGAACAAAGCTCTAGTTATTTGCGACACGTCGCGGTTGATTCATAGCGTTCGTTTGTCCTTCCTGCTGTGTCAGGTGATAGCGCTATCGAGGCGCGCGCGCACAATCGCGCTCTATCGTGCCATCTGCGTGAAATATTCCACCGTCGCCACAATGCTCTCCCCCGCCACGCCACTATAGCTTCACCGCTCGCAGCCCGTTATTGCGAGCGCCGTAGAGTTCACTCGGCGAGGTTCAACCTCTGCGTGTAGTGTGGTAGTGCAATAACGACCTGCGGCCGCGTAATTCACGCCACCGCGTTCATCATGCAAAGTGGCCGCACGTGTATCTGCGACCTGGAAGCGACTCTATCGCTTTGCGTTAGGGTCGATATTCGGTGTGCGAGGTAGAGATTTATGTCGCGGGGGAGTTTAGCGGAATTTGAATTTAGCGTTGGTGTGGTCGGTGTTGTCCTGCGCGGGCGCGCGGGCGGTGCCGCGCGGCGACAGATACGCATCGTCTTGTTAGCGCTATCTGATGGCCGCGGCTGTAATTGGCACCGAGCTGCGCGTGCGCACACACTCATACGAAATGAATTTTAAAAGCGTTTTATCAATATTTATTCTCTAAAAGCGTCATAATGGGCGCTTGTAACGCAACAGCGCGATAACTGCGAGACGCGGGGACGCCGCGCTATCTGCCACACACTTACCCCGTGTTAACTGTCTCCACGTGTTATCTGCTCGACGCTCGACGGAGCTTAGTGAGCGGTGCTGGCAGTGCGCAGTGCTGGCACACGACACGTCGCCGCTCAGCTGTGCATTGTGCGGCTGACGGCCGGCACAGAGTGTAGAGACGATTTGTCTTACATCAGCGTCGATGAAACATGCCCAACACACGACACGAGGTAGTCGCGCGAGGTGTCCCACTATTTGCATACAATGCGCGTGCGCCGGTGTCCTGCAATATTGTTGAGTTTCACGTAATTGTGCGCAACTGTCGCACTGAAGGCTCTACCTGCTCTACTACCGTAATACATTACAGCTGACTATATGTCAGACGGATTTATGACTTCGAAGCAATGATAGTACTGCAATAAATAAACTGTTCACTTATGTTAGTCAGCATTGTAATAGGAAGATGAAATGATTTCATAAACATACGAGAATGTAGCATGTACAGTTAGTTTGGCATTAAGCAGCGCATCGTAAAGTGTAGACTCCTAAATGTCATTGAGTATTGAGCGGGCGGTGTTTACACGGCGGCGGCGACAGGTGGCGCTGTGTCGACGCACGTCACACCAACACTCGCTGCTCGCTAATGAGCGTGGTATTTCACTTATCATATATTTATTTCCATTGAGTTTTGTTGAAACATGGACGATTGACCTTGTGATAGTGTACTCTTGTACAGCTATCATTGTGTCTCTATAGGTCAGTGTTGTTGTGACTGACGATACAAACATCGTCGGGTACCGTTGTTGTGCTCTTTTTATACATGTGCTGGAATAGGAATTAATGTTTGTGCTATTTGTTTTCTTTGTATGTTGTCTTACTGTAGAATTATTTCATTGATCATTGGCGAAGTATCGTTCAGATCCTTAAACTTGTACCATACCTGGTCGAAATCACAGAAGATCCGTTGATGCATGAAATAATATGAATGTCTTGCAGAACTTTAAGGTATGATTTAAGAAATGGAAAATAAAGACTGTAGCTCGGGCTTTGTCTAAGTGCTAGTAATATGATATTTACAGCAAAACGTTTATTTGTGTGAGCCAGGAGCGTGTTGATTACATAAACGTTGGCTAAACAAGCTACTTCGAAACAATGACTTGTCAAAATATTGTGAGCAACAATCATGCGCATATTCCTTGGACGAAAATAGCCGGTGACGTCACGGCCAGTCGACAGCTAATCCGAATTAATTCCGACAGATAAAAAAAGCGTGCGGTGTCGCCCATTGATGCGCAGGAGCATACAATTGTGAAAGATGCCGACAATTGGCGCCGAGCACCAGCGAAGATGTGGGTAATTAGAACACCATGACACGATACATGCTACTATTAATTTCACAAAGGAAGCCAGGAAATGAAGATGGATGAGATGCGCTAGATACACAATGTTCGCGATCGTGTGTGAAGGACGATCACTGCTCAAGTGTACTGTTGTCACGTGAACTGATGCTGATTGAATATGATAACGGTTTGTTAGAAGAGAGTCATAGGTTCAAGATGACCGATCAGCGTGCTTTTGATGAACTTAGTCTGGATCAGTTTCACCTAGATATGGGAAGATATTTTTGATAGGAACCTTATCATTGTAACGCAGGATCAAGACAGAGACAGGTGAAGAGAGAAAGAATACAACTTTTTGCCGTGGCAAATACACCAAAAAAAAAAAGAACTTGGGAGAGAAAATAAATCATAATTTGTCTAATTTTTATTTTATACTTCTGTTTCCTTTGAAGGCAATATGTTTAACTGTATAAAGATCTTACCATTGACGCCGCAATTTTAATGAAACAACAGCTACTTCAAGGAATGGGAATGAGTCGATTGTGTAATAAGTTGTGAATAGTTGTGATGCAAATGTCGCGATTACTTGCGATGTCGGTCTGTCGGCTGATCGGCTGATATCTGCCGTAATGAATAATTATAGCCATTGTATTGTCTGCGCTGATTGATTGCAGCAAAACATTTAGCGCTGTCTCAGTAGACGATTAACTTACATTGTAACTCCTTGACCTCCGCCAACACGGTCACTCATTTGCATGCTACTGATGCTGAGCTCTTTGTGCGGATACTCGTTGTTTAATCATCGATGACAATAGGTACTAGTAACATATCGCGGTTTCTGTACCGCGATTCTAACGAAAGTTTAATATTTAAAATGTCCTGCGAAAATAGTTCCTATCGCGCCCTGTAGGGGCGATGATCAGATTTGCAAACAAAATTTTCGATAGTGGTTGCAATCGAGCTACTGTTATCCTTTCCTGGAGTAACCTATTAATAAAATTAGGGCCTATGTTCTAGGGTCTCCATTAAACAGTGCTGCAGAACATAATATAGACTACATATTTGATCATAGTATAATGTAAAAATATTTTACACAAATCATGTATATTATTTGTTTATTTTTAAAGCTTTATAAAAAGCGTTGGACTCCTATTTCATAAATCATTTATACAAATGAACTGCAAGATAAAAAGTGTTTCGTTATTTGTCACTCGTAGTTGACAAGTTAAGTGAAAGTGGCCATGTCATCGAGGTATTAATGTTAATGACCAATTAAATGAGTGTCAAGTTCAATGTCGCCGCGACACTGTTGCGTCGTGCGTGTTGTATCAACTACTAGCGACCGACTGTATGAACATTGAACAGTGTGGAGTGTGTCGAGCGTGTGTGTTGCGTGTGTGCTGCGTGTGCGGGGCGTGGGCGCGGCGGGTCGCGTGATCGAGACAATCAAACGACGCCGTTTGGAGATTGTCTCCTGCTTGTGTGTGTATCCGGGAAAAAGTTACATTCATATGAATATGACGCGATGATCTGGCAGTGTTTAAAGAATTGCAGAATATTGCAAACAAAGAAATTACGCCTTTATCTTATAAATAGAAAACATGAAACCTTTTTTTTACGTTTTACTTCTGCCTATAAAGCAAAGCAGGTAAAAGTCTCTAGGTTTTGGTATAGTTCTATCAGCAGAATATCACTATAACACATACCCTTTTAGCAATTAGCTACAAGTCCAATTAAACAGTACCTACACAAGACCTTCTTGCTTTTAGTCTAATCAAGAATTTACTAAAAAACATGGTAACGCAAATTAAACTTTAGCTTCTTAAAGAAGAATTGTTTACATTACACTACAATTATGTTGATCCAATGAAGATGTTCTATAACATGCACTTTGTTAATCAGTAGGTCCACTATCATGATGCTCTGATAACTAGTTATCTTCGTCTCCCGATCTCGCTCGCGTTCAGAGTACTTGTGAGTGCTTGTGAGGGAGTGCAACATTGTTGCAGTGACGACGTGGAGCGGTGCGTGAGGTAATGAGGGGCTCAGGATATTACTCATTCAAGGAAGACTATTACGTCACATTGTATTTGATATTAGGTTTAGTGATAAGCAATTGCAGTTATATGATTAAAGTATTGGTCTATTGACAAGTTGCGATGGTGTAATAGAATCAAAAACTTAAAAAAGGCACTCGAATAGACAACCTCCTCCATTTTTAAAGTCGGTTAAAAAATTATACCGAATTATATGTTAGTTACTGCTCGAGTTCTCCATGAGTTTCTTATCACTTGACAAACTTTTCTGAATGTGTGAAGAAAATTATTAAATAATTTGCAGAATAAATATAAGCAGCTAGAGAATTTTGCTATCAGATAAAGAGGTAATCAAACTGCGTTACTATGTCTGTCTCTTTTTCTCAAACAACAAAAACAAAAAGACAAGACTAGTTTCTCTTGGTTAATTAAAATGTTTTTGACATTTTCAACCCATCATTACCATTGGCCCACAATGCACATTAGCAAACAAAATGGATGCTTATACCTTTAAATGTGGTCGTCGCTCAAAATAGTTGTAGAGTCGCGTGTCATATGCTGATCAATGAGAAACATTTGCGAGTAGACAGATGCGCATGAAATCGTCGGTAATGGCATGCGCCCGCGCCACCACATCTGCCTGCCTCTCTGCCTACCCCCGCGTCATTAACGAGCGGCTAATCTCTCGCTATTACGACTTTATCATTCAATTAGTTTTATGTCAGAGATATCTGCACTCGTAAAATATACGTTAAAACGTTTTAGCCAATGCAACTACAGTTTTTTTTTGTACAGGTAAAGTTGTGCGTGACAGAAGGTTTGGTAGTTAAATATAAATGAAGCAATTTAGTTTATTTCTTAATTAGTTACTTCTGTAGCACGATACTCTACAATTAGAACCATCGAGTATCGAGAATTTGACATTTAAAATGTAGTTGACAACAGCCGCGCGTATCAATCTCTGAGGTTAAGCTACCCTTGCCGAGGTTGTTTAGTGGATGGGTGACCATCTTATACATATGTTCCTCCGAGTTCCTCCGTGTTTTGGAAGGCACGTTAAACCCCGGCTTTCATTATAAGTACAGGTTTAACTGTACAATAGTACTATTAAAGAAACTCTGAAATATAAAAAATATCTTGTTTAGTATGAGATGTAACAAGTAATGTCTGTTTATTCAGTGATCTCATCTCATATACGTTGAGACGCAGGCTGCGGCACTGAGCCGCGGGCGAGCCGCGCCGCGCTGCTACCGTCTGCGGCCGGCATACTGTACACACTGGAGATTATCAGAACTTCTGAATAACGATCCCATTGCACCAGTTTTTGTTTAAACATATTTGATAACAAGTATTTTGGCCTCTTTATTTATCTTACCATGAAAGTTACACAACTTTGATAAAACTGGGATTAAACTTTTCTTTACCAGTCAAAGAAAGTATATTCTATAGAGTCACAAGGCGTTTCACTATAATTTCAGTTCTACCTGTGGCGAAGAGGATTTAAACTCTCTTGGAATCGTCTTCTTGAGAACCTTTTTTAATGACCAAAAAGATTGTCAGTCCCTTATTGATTTATTATTAACTTTAACTCTTGTGAAGGCAAACCATAGCAAACAGAGAAACATGAATCTATTCAATATTTCTTGTATATTTGCAAAAAAAAATGCTGAATAATTTCGTATCAAGGATATGTTCTTGCAATAGATTAAGACATAAATTATTTGGAATACTAGATAAAATATGGTTCATCACTGAAGTGTAACATGAAAGAGGCCGCTATTGCCGTTATTGTGGCACCACTTGTGAAGTTCGCAGGTTAAGTGATAATGGCCGCTGTACATTGCACGTTCGGTACGTACCGGCCGTACTGGCACATGTCATGTCCGGCCTATTCCGGTGTCCGATACATCGCTATTAAAACGTACGAGCAATTTGTCAAGTAATTGTTACTAGCGCAAATTTAAAAGACGTTATAGTTCCTCAGTTTCATTCAAGCTTGTTGGGGTCAAGGCGATATCATTGGGTTCAACTTACAATCTAACACATCCACTTGGAAAGAATACTTTTTCCGTTTTTAACTGATCCCAAGAGAAAATGTGGTCTATCACTAAACTTGTCTCAATAGAGCCTCTCATTAAAGCCTAACGCTATCGTCACTGAGTGCAGTGTGACGTGTTGGTGGTGGTCGTGTCACGCTGACTTATTATTGCACAGTTCGGTCGAAGCGCCGTGCACGTGGAGCGCTCATTAAAAACAATAACGGATTCGACATTAAGCCATAATTAGTGGCTCACAACGACTGCTCGTCGTCTCTACTCGAACTGTTTGTCTCTGTTTATAAACGTGCATGTCTTTCTATGAGCGTGTGTGTGTGAGGCGACCTTTCCCTAAAACACACATTAACATCAATAATATGAAAGGGCAAGCGCCGTCTGCGGCGGCGCCATACGTTCAACGCCTTATTATGTCTCACTCTCACGATAATATTCACCAAATTGACGCGTTTATAGAGAGTTGCAAATTATAAAGTTTACTTTATATGCAGCCGTGTGTATAATACAGAGATAATGCATTTACCGCCGCTAATAACGTGAAAGAAATAAAGTGAAATCTGTTCTCGATATGGCCACAGATAATGAACATTATGAAGACATGCGTTACTCATTACCATTGCGCATAATTCGCGCTCGCCTGCATAATCCGTCCACTTAGTGCCGGCGAGTGTGACGCGCGCCTCAGTGTGTGTGTGTGTGCACTGCGCGTGCGCACTGCAAACGTTTACGAGCGCGCATATCGCGCAGATTTGAATACCCCCTCGTCTGCGGGGTAATGTGCGCGGGGCGGGCGGTGCCGGGGTAATTGGCAGCCTGGCGCAGGTGCCTTCGCTTCGATCATTAATTTTGATCTGCGGAAATTAACTGCATTAAAAATTCAAATTTGAATGCGAATGAAACTTGTGATGGAGAAATGGTTTGTTTACGATTGTTTACATAAGAGCGAGCGGTGTGTCGCGTCGAGTCACGTGACTGCTGAGCGATTGTTCGTATGTTAACGACGCGGTAAAAAGCAGATGAACAGCGAAACACTTTTAATGACGCCTCACCTCCCGGGTTAGGGCTGCCAGTGTACAGTGGCTACATTAGAAAGCACTGAAGAAATAATGGTCTTCCTCTTCGTCGAAGTTTATCACGAGCGTCGTCTTCTCCCTTACCATCCTAACAGTCACCATCACATGGTGTTTACCCACTCGAAGCTTTGCAACTAATTTGTAAAAAACATTGTCACCAAGTTTAAATGCTCAGACCATGTTAAAATTTGTTATATCAGCAATTCAAGTATAAAATATTTGGCATTACATCAAAGTAAGTTTTCAGTCATGGATTGGCGGGCTCCTAAATCATACATAGGGTGTTGAAATTGATTAGAATTATGTTTTGCCCAACAAGAATCAGGGCAAAGGAACCAGACAGTGGCATTAGCAGCCCTACGGTCCTGCAGCCGGGCGCTGACAAAAACCGAAACATTCACGGAAATTACCGACAGTTAATGCAAACGCTCCCGTTTTGTCGCGTCTCACACCGTCACACACACACACACACACACAGACACACGGCACACAGACACACGGCACACCATCACACCGTCACTCAGTTAATGGCGCAGACGTGCGATATCCACAGTTTTTGTCTAATTACCCCGATCCTTACCGGTGTGAGACCATTTGGAATCGTGTGAACACTTTTTGACAATGTCACTACACCATTTAGGAGGCTCCTCGACCTGTTTTAATTTAGTTGGTAATACGTGCTGCATATTTGAAACTAGCTGACCCGCGCAACTTCGCTTGCGTCACATAAGAGAATGTGTCAATTTTTTCCCCGTTTTTGTAACATTTTTTATTGCTGCTTTGCTCCTCTTGGTCGTACCGTGATGATATATAGCCTATAACCTTCCTCGATAAATGGTCTATCTAACACTGAAAGAATTTTTCAAATCGGACCAGTAGTTCCTGAGATTAGCGCGTTCAAACAAACAAACAAACAAACAAACAAACAAACAATCAAACAAACTCTTCAGCTTTATAATATTAGTATAGATTAAATCGACCATACATATTCGTATAATTATTGTTTTACGATATATTTTTGTCTGAAGCTCCTTTAATTTGATTCAATAAATCGTTATCATCATCGCCAACGAACAATTTATTGCTACTGTGTTGATTGGCATAATACTCGTAAAGAAATCAGAGTTCCTAAGTACGAAACTTACAACATTCATAGAAGTGAATGAGGTGAAAAGAGGTGCTTAGAGAAAAACTGAGCAGCTCGAATATTCGATACACTTGCATATTATTATGACCTCATTCTTGATATTCTCTCATAAATTCCCAGCCTCTTTATCTCCGTCACTTTCCCTGCGCGTGCTCGCGTTATCAGCACATGAATATTCATTCTCACGGTCCCGTTGCGACGCGGTACGATACGACACGATACGACGCGGTACGACACGACGCGAGATCTCTTCTGCAGGTGACGTGGGAACAACACTATCTTGACTATATCTTTCTGCTACTACCGTCAAGGTCTCGTTATGCTGTATCCACATGAGCCGACGAATAAGGCTATACCTACAAAGAATAACGTTATGGACAATTATTATTCTGATTGAATTAAAAGGGCAACTGTCTTATGTAAATTAAATTGAGACTGGATTTTGCGACTCGTACACACGACAGCCGGCACCATCTAGTATCTAGAGTTTGACATTTAAAATGTACTGAAAAAATAGTTCTTGCGCCGTCCGCTAGAAGCGCTGATTAGATTTTCATACAAAATTTTTCGACAGCTAGCCGGTTGTCGTTGGCCGATAGTGGTATCCCGCTACAAATGTCTAAAATGTGTTGACGATACAGTATCAAATTAGCCGTATTTCCTTCTACCATCACTGGTGAACACTTTTGGTTGTTTTAACATTCGTCAAATCATCAAAACGGAGCAAACATTCGTTTCCCTTCGGCAGGTGTATGTGTACTCAGCATCAGTACTGTAGATGGTGTGGCGATAGTCTCACACACGTACCACACGTGTCAACGTCTACCGCGTGTGATGAGTCCAGTGAGATGACACACTAAACTGCACGTATGCATGTTAAGTGAGATTCATGCGTTCATCATGCTTATGATATGTATACTATGGGAAATAAACGAAAACTCACACCACTCTTAGTACAACTGAGGTCATCCACTCATTGTCGCTCTACTGCTGAATAAAGTTGAAGTCTGACTGAGTCAGTTACGCCAAATTTCTTCTCGCCACCTGATTAAAACATAATTAAATAACACTGATGCATATTAGACACTCACTACACGGTCAATACAAGTGAAGAAAAGTCCATAAGCATCCGACTGACATCCATTTTGAAAGCCAAATAGTTGGATATTCGTGTCGTGTGATATCGGCGATGATCGATAAAGCGCGCATAGTTAGCGTGTAGCAGCCAGCAGCCAGCAGGTAACAGTGTAGTGTGTAGGTATTGTGCTCGGTGGTTGATACGTGATAACGTTATCTAGCGCATGACTCATTTTTGGGAGAGCACTAAATTATGAGCCGGCGCGTGATTTATGTGCGCGCGCGCCGATACCGCCCGAACGACCCCACCGACTGGCATACACACACCTAATGCAGAAGGTTCACTGCTATTTGTCCGCAGGATACAGAGACAGAGACTTGCAGGCAAGTAAAGAGCTTTATTGAATAAGTACTTAGTAAGTAGAACTTACTAAGAAAAAGTCTGAAGTTCTCTTTACTGTTAATTAGTCACCTCTAGAAGTAAATTGCTTTAGTTTCATCATCAAACCACTGTATTTGCCTAGTTTTCCACAGTTCTTGAAAATGAAATTGATATTGTCACGGCATCGGCATTTTGGCAGTTTCTAATCTTCAATAGTAGGACGACAATTAATCCTTGGAGTTTCTCTGCAGGAAATACAAACACAAATAGATGGTACTACTGCAGCATCGTTGTCTGTTTGTATGTAGAGATCCTGGGTGCTCGATATGATATAATTAAAACGCTCGGCAGAGCACGAGCGCGCGAAATATTACCATACACCGAGTGTATCGGCGCGCGCGCATCGAACATCGCACACCACACACACAGACACACAGACACACAGACACACAAACACACAAACACGCTTCATACACTACCCAAATTACAACCTATATTAGCCTCAATATTTATTTTAAAAAGAAACAGTGTGGTTCATCAATAAATCAATATCTGCTGTTCGTTTAAGATATAATTACGCTGGAAATATCATGTCAGAGTGACCTTTATAAAACAGCAGCTTATTTGATCATGTTTGTGTTCTGTTCATAGATCCCAAAGTTTATCATCCGTGTCGGTGGTAGATTGAGCGATCATGGTTTTTAGTTTTCCGCCAGTAACTTAGTGTGTAATGAAAACGCATAGTTGTAGTGTAATGCGAGAGTACGGCGGGTGTAATTTACACGGATTCGGTTCGATCGGTTGAGCCGACGATTATCGCGCGCTGATCGCTGGCTGCACGCTCGATTGCTAATCATTAAGCTGGCTATAAGCCCGCACAGTATTGTACTGTACCGTACCGTGCCGTGTGGTGCCGCGTCGCGTCGTACCGTGTCGCGTCGCGTAACGATGCGCGGTTAATATTCGTGTGTGCGACGATTTATGAGTCAGTTCTGAGTATCGATGTAATACTAGCATATTTTGTATCTACTGTAGGGTTGAACGAGTAATGGTACAGCTCTACTTGAAAACATGCACGCTAATCTGTCAGAAATGAGCCTCTAACATAATATGACTAAGTAGTGCTAATCTGTAGTTGCATGCGAACTCTAAAACAATCCCATCTGTATTCAGAAGCCAACAACTAATTTATATTTAAGTATCCAGTAAGACTATCTGTTTGTTTACAGTCATTAGACAAGTTTTTAAGTCGAAAGTAAAAAAAGCTTATCTGTAAAAAGTGTTAAGCTCAAAATAAACTCAACGCTAGATTAAAGATGTGTAAAGATTCAACGTTTACGATAATCCACCATCCTTACTTTATAATGAGGCTATTATAAAATTGTAAATCGATTTCAAATGAAATCGTTTGTAAAAACAATCGCGGGAGTGCTTCATATTCATGTCTCGCGTTTGCATTTAATCTGCGCCTGCGTCGATCGCGGACGACACCTGACCATACTGCCCATACTGACCATAGTGACCATAGTGACCATACCGAGCGTACGACACTTTTATGTAAACTTACTGATCGACATAATCAATATGAAAACCAGACAACACAACATTTAATTACAGATTTATACACCTCTATAGCTTTTAAAATAAGGTTGATTTTCGTCTGTGTCATGTGTATAGTGCACGTGTATGTTGAGTGTTGTGTATGCAGGGCGCGCGCGGCACAGGTGCGCGGCTCGTGATGCGCATGCGCACCGACCCCCCCCCCCCCCGCCTACCCCCCTCCTCGCCACTGATTCACTGAGCGATCTAAACACATCGACATTAATATGCCTGTTATGATAAACGATGATCCGTCAGGAAGTGGACCAAACTCTTTATTACCTCCGTTACGATAAGCTCTTCTAATTAATATCAATATGTACAGTCAACAATAAAAGTCACTGCACATACTCCCGGTTTCTGAGGTACACTTAGCGCTAGATACACTCAGAAACCGGGCAATAGTCATGTAGTTTATCGTAACGCTCATATACATAGTAGCCAAGTTAATATAAAATTCACGATACATAAAAAACGTGTGTTTTAGTGTACCATATTCTTCAAATATTTAAGTTTTCTCAGCAATGTTTGTTGCTGACTGTACTATAGTTATCCAGTATTTAAGATGCAAGTAGTCGTATGTTCCTGTCGTATTGTAAGTCACATTAGTTGTAATGTTTCCGTTCATAGCACTTCATACGATGTACCTACTTTGTGATGAGCTTTTATTGATGACATTGTCTCAAGGTTGTTCCTTATATGGAGGCACTTGTACTTACTTAGAATGCGGTACACCATAATCATTGTATTATTCTTTGAGCAAAGGTTATACTTATATTGCTTGTGCAGTATAATTTTGAAGTGACAGTTTGGTATAATATAATAATGGTGTGTTCTGTAGAATCGGTGAGGGTAGTAAATCACTTATAGTTGGTGAAAAAAGTGACATGATACAGCTATTAAAACCTTAGAATATTTGAATTTTAGGGTCCCAGGACCTTTACAAGTTTTTGGTTAAGCTCCTAATTATAACCATCATTGGCAAATAATCTGCCAAAAAATTTCAAAGCCTCCTTTCCCAGACAAATTTCGTATGGAAAGCTGTGTATTACAAAAAGACCACTGTAGGAAAATCATGTTTAGTAAACACTATACTGCTCTGGGGTATATGTGTCTAAGAGCTCATTAGTATTCACATGCTAAGTGAGGCTCCGTGAGTGCTGACACCAATCACCGCAGTACACCGAGCCCGGCACAGCTCGCCATTATTCTAACGCGGGTAATTGCAGGTGGCAGCCAATCCGCGCGCACACAATACCGACGTCCTGTACTGCCTTAGTGCCTGCGATGCTCTTAGAATACAACACATTGTGCATACATTATGTAAATATATGTAACTAGTCACGTGACAGTGTGATTCGCAGTATACCTGTGTCCCGTGCATGTGTACACTAAGGTTTAAAACTGTGTGCAAGTATAAGCGCAGAGTTTTGGCCATTTATTCTGAAAGATGTCTAAGTTATGAAATTATCTCCACTTGGATTGCTGACGTCTGTGTTGACCATCATCTCAAATTAGTGCTATATCTGTAACTGTATGACAAATGAGTCAATTGCTTTCCTAACTCTCCTACTCTTGGTCACCAGTCTCGAAAAGGGGGAAAGTTAGATCTTGAATCCGCTGTATCAGCCAAGGGAGCTTGGTGATGAGGACTTGAGCATTATTTAAAGAACTGATTTCTCAGCTTACGCAAAAAAAATGAGCCTTGAATTAAAAGCACCTCTCGTCACTGTTTTCATTAAAAGTCATCACCGTGGTTGACTTGATTTGACGTAAAGAAGCAATAACTTTTTTACAATAATAGGAACAATGAGTATGACATTGTATCATTCATAATAATTAGATTATGGGAACTGGCCGTCCATTATGTAATGATATTGTTTATAAGCAGATGTGACTTAATATTCTGTCGGTCAAGCACGTCCGCCGTTAATGTCCAGAAAGATGGCGACGTGCGTTAAATAATCATTAATAGTTATTAGAAAATATATGTATGTGAAGCGATTAGCATCGTACAACGAATTGTGCGTGATGTACGCACTAAGTACTGTATCGTGTCACGTAGCCAATGCTGTAGCAGTCATATATAATAGCTTCCACTAAATTATTCTAATCCTAGAGTCACGACCGGCCGTGAGATCCAGTAACACTATCTTTCCAGTTAGACCAAATAAAGCTTACACTCCTACCTCTTTTTGTAAAGGTTTAAACGGCCATGAGCCTACCAGGGGGGCTATCACGTATCTCAGATGACAACCATTTGAAAGCCACTGTGCTGTCCATTGTTTTTTTCCTTAGATGATAGTGATTAATACGTTAAGTCAAAGCAGCAATGTACTGAATAGTGACCATAGATTTGACGTATACTAGCTGTCAACTGAGATACGTGATAAGCCTGCAGATCCTTTTTTATAACGTCCCATTGCATCCCTGATCTTCTGTTGTACCGGCTTCCAGTAGCCTTGTTCTAAAGCATCCTCATGATACATGCTACACTCTAGGCAAGTGTTGATGTATTGTTTGTAGCGCATGCGTAACGCGCGTGCTGTGTACAGCGTACAGTGGTGGTGCGTCAGCGAGGAGCGCGCAGGTGGCCGCCAGTTCCGAGAGACGCTTCCTTCCCCGAAGCAGCCCGGCCGCGACGCCTCCATTGTAATCAACACACGCGACACACATACTGAGCGACACCTTGATAGATAAATTACTACCATAGACGTTCTAATGGAAGGCTTTCAACAGCTGAATCTTCCTCGTTACTACCAGAATATGGCAAGCTGTCTTCAGGTTGGGCATTTTAGTGCTCACAGAACTGAGGATGACGGCTGCCTTCATAACTCATAGCGTGAGGAAGACTGAAGCGGAGAGAAAAATTGGCTTCAAATGCTTCACTGAAGCTTGTGAACTTGGCTTCTTTTATCAATGCGTTACTACACTGGAGAGTTTACATTCATCACTATATTAATCTCATATCATTGCATCAGCTTGGCTCCAGCAACCCTCATCAATTAAAATTCCTATATATGTAGGTAGTACAATTTTGCAACTTTTGCCAACCGTCAAGTAGAACAGCTTATTACAAAAATCAGCGATAATGCGAGTCAAAGTAAACAGCGGTGAGTGCGCGCATCCTGTGTGTGCAGTGTGTGTGCAGTGTGTGCAGTGTGTGCAGTGTGTGTGCAGTGTGTGTGCGCGGCGCGGGCGCACGCAGCGATGCTATCGCCGCTAAATGCGCCCTATCGCGCACCTATCGCTGCCTCCCTGCCAGACGCCCGCACACTGACCGGTGCACTGCGCCCGTCGCGCCAAGCCGTGCACAGAGGAAATAGTAATTTTTTCATATACCACCGAGCTTGGCTTGAATTTGAGAAGTATGTTTTATAAAAAAAACGAATTTGAATGTTACTGTATTAGTGGAATTTACTTTCGTTTGATTGTGACAAAGTTTTACTTTACTAGAGATCTGTTACATATGTAGTTAGTCAGCTGCTGTTTTAATTCAACACATAACTGAAATTTTCAATATAGTATTCGAATTGCGAGGTCTAATCCAAGCCCCATCTGTCCGTTTGGTATAAGATCTGACCACCCAATCGCTGGTTATCACACCGATCATTGACGAGCCGATGTTCCGATATGACCGATAATCCCTGGCTGCAAGGAAAGTGACAACAATGACATTAGTATGTGTCAAACGGCACTGTTTAGTGTGGGAGCCGGCCGATACCATCGCGCTAATGAATTAAACACGGATACTACAGGTGTTTCTGTTCACCGCCGTCCAGTGTCGTCTGCTGCTCGTTCTCATTCATTGACATTCGTTGTGGTCGGTATATTTCCTGTTTGGGTGTGCTACTGACGAATGCAATAAAATCACCGGCTGCATGTGCATCAGCTGGGACAGTCAATAAACTTAAGTTATTGTCTAAGTTGCGGGTTTCCTGGAGACACTAGTTAACGAAAGTGAAGTTCAGAACGAATACATCTCTTCTTAGCATTCCTAAAGAGCATTGCTTCAAAAAGATTTGCTGTTCATTAAAGGATAAAATTCAAACTTCCTCTTAATTCGTCAAAGAAATGTAGAGTTTATGTTGTATTTCAAGGAGTAATGCACATTTAGTGTAGTAAAAAGATTTATTATTTAAAACCTTGAACAGGTTGCGGTTATTTGGCTGGTGCGGTTAACGAGCGCGGTTTACGACGGCGCGCGGTTGCGCTTGCGCACCTCGGCTCCGTCGCGCCCGGGACGTGCGCAATTAAACACGATTAGCACCGCACCGTGCCGTGCCGCACCGTACCGCGCCGCGTCGCGCCGAGCCGCACTGTGCCGTACCGAAAGGGAGCCGTTGATGACCGTGCAGACAGTCGGCGATAAAATGAATCATTTCACTACGTTACAGAGTAATTAAACGTTAACATCAAAACAATTTCATTACGGTCACGTTTCGTCATTACTTGAGCAATAAATACTTTTCAAAATTAAATAGTGGGTTGTAGCATACTAGAAATATTATTTTAGATGATAACTGCTAAAGCATAATGAGATAACGCTCGGGAAGAACTTAACGCGGCTGAAACGTAATTTGAAGATAATTTTAAAACAATATTTAGTCATCAAATAATATACATCGCTTTATTTTTTGGTCAATAAGACATAAAACGTAAACGGCTGCAACAAATCCTTAAAGGCACTTTCATTTAACGCTCATACATCAAGTTTTTTGGAAACGAGCGAGCAACATTGAAGGCATTAGTGGGACGATGCGATAACTTGAGCCGCTGTGCCTCCACAACTGTGCTCATTGATTTTGCATTGCATTGAAGAAGGCGTGTGTTCCCACGGCGATGTTCCCGCTCGACAAAAAGCCGGCCACTCGCCGGTCGGGCCGGGCCGGTCCTTGTACGGACGCACGCCGGACGCAAATATTCGGGGATCGTATTGTTGTGATTTGCGTCTGCATTTTAATTGCCTCCTCAAACTTGTTTCTGATGCAAAGAAACTGACACCTCTCGAGCTTGCTTTACGATCACAACCATTATGGACTAATGTTGGAAGGCTTTGTAATTACGTTTAAAATAATGTCTTTGCTGGATGCGATGAATAAATTGTCAATTTTAAGTTATATTAAGATAGAAGACTAGATTGTTTGGTTAGTTTGAGCAGAACCGAACTGGTCACACACGCTACTTGTTAAATTAACAAATGAACATGTGTTCCTGCAGACTTATTGCATAGTCATTGGCCATTCTTAACCTCTTTCTTGTGAGACATTATAAATTGCATTTAATAGCATTTCACGTTCGTGTCTGTAACGACGCTGTATCTATATCTAGGAGCGTTTTATCCTCGAGTTATGTTCGCATTACCATTCAGACAGAGAGCACAAGTCGAATATTATCATATATTGCAGTAAGAAATGAGCCGCTTGTAATATTTTACACGAATACAAGAGTCAGGTGTGTCCACTTGCTCCACATAACTGTCGCTAAGCGTGGCGTGTGAATGGCGCGGGGTGTGGAGGGCGCGGGGTGTGGAGGGCGAGGGGTGCGGGGGGCGAGGCATGTCCCGTTACGTCGCGTGACCTTTGCGCGCCGCCTGCGCCCGCGCCGCTGCCCTTGACCCCGCCGGCACCTCCTGCACCTTACACACAATTGCACACAATTGCACACATTAGCCGCTCCTTAAACGGACCACTTCAAATGATATCTATACCGAGAGCTCTCCTCTACGCTATTGTTATGAGCTTTTTTGTTAATGTACTAGTTTTAAGTACAGGGGTGTACATTGTACAATTGTATTGCTCTTTCAGAGAAAGAAGCGGTAGTTATTATTACGTGCTTAAGATCAAACAAGTGTGCTTCGTTAACTGATAAGGAGAAGCAGTAAAATTATTTTCTACAACTTCCATAATCGAAGGTTACCTACAAATAATGAATGATTGTAATAAATACACTCCTCTATACATTTACATATAAGAGTAAAAACCTGAAGTACCCACCTATATGCCAGTTTTTTTTAATAAACTGAATTTTGTGACTCACATCACGCACCTGACTCACGCTTACGAAAACACCCCTTTACAGCCTGGCTGTTGTTGGATTTTGTTTTTCTATAAAATATTATATTCATTCCTTAAAACTTCTCTCTAGAAAATTACAGAATGATTGTCAAAAGGGACATAATAATTACAAAATTATCTCTAAGACCTTTCAAACGCTTTGTGTAACTTACAAAACTCCAATCTTATAGTAAACTTTAATTGATCTCTGCTCATCTATCAAATATCAGCTGCACAAATAGCACTGTGTTTGTCAGTCTGTTCTAATGTGCTCACTTATTATGTGTGTGTAATAGATCACACCTGCACCCCGCGCACCGACACACATAACAATGCTCTACGACTTCCGTCTGAATTAATACTTCACACTAACTTATCATAATCTACTGTTTATATGAGAAATATGATTTGATATAATAATATATTATTTAGTAGCTGTTAACTTTACATTGTCCAACGATTTATTGATGTGTTTTTCTTCTTGCATAAAATCACTTATTGTGAAGTCCGAAGACTTTTGGTTTTCCTTACCTATTAAATTACTATTTATTGATAAAAAAACAACTGGAAGTAAAGAACTGGGGTTTTCTATAATGTCAACTATCTGTTACGCGTTGCTTCTAAAGCTTTGATATTCTTCTTTATGTTTTATCCTAATTAAACGCGATTGGATCTGCGAGTGACTCTTCTAATTAATTATAATTCACATAAAAATATACGTGGGTTCATTTGCTTACTTTACCAAGAAATATGCAAAAACCTTATACCTTATACCTTACCAAGAAATTTATGGAACTGAATTCAATAGAAATGTCGTTGACTAATAATTTATATCTTATTCTTAATATTAATTATAGAACGATATTATTATAAAAAATAATTAAGTAAACACTTCTTATATTTTACATTAATTAACAGAAATGGTGTCAAACGATAAAATAAAATTACAATAATTAGTAAAGGGATATTCCCTTTCATATAATTCAGTTCTGTACGTATTAATACTCAAGTACTTAACATCCAGTACTAACGAGATCTTTTATTTACGTTTTAGCAATTCGATCGTTTTTTCCATATCCATAAAGAAAATCAATACATTTTCCCATAGAAGTAGGCATAGACCAGATAACGCCACTTGCTACGTTCCCCAAAAACTTCGTTTGCTTTATTCACATCCATATCTTGTCACACGGGACCGCTGTCGTTTAACATAACCATTTACCTCGGAATCTATTAAAATCTACTTCAACTAGCATCTCAATAAAGAAATTATGCTAGTATCCATACCATGGTACATTTTGATCATCATTAATTCCGACTTCTGTCCAACTGCTACATTTGACTACAGTGCACAAACACTCTATTCTATTCAGTGCCTGCGAAATTTATGTACATAAACTAGTTTCTTAGTGGGTTATGAATTGTCAGTGAAGCGTTCCGAGATTGAGTAACAAACATCCGATCCTCGTAGCATGCAAAATGTGATATTGTAAGGTTTAGTACTGAAAGATGCACATAACGTGTTAGATCTAGTTATAAGCTTGAAGGGAGTATCCAGTACGGTACGGTGGTGTGTTGTGCGACGAGGACGATGGTGGCGGGTACTGCGGACTACTGCGGGTAGTGGTCGTGAAGCATGAACAGCGAGTTACACACGCGATTACCTCCGTCATACTTTACACTATCGAGCTGATACACTCGCCTCTACACCTCTACACACACACTACACTGTACACTGTACACTGTTGAATAAACATAACTAGTACTGAAGATATCATCTTTCCTACATAGTTGTCACTTTGTGAAACTTGAAGATTGAAACGCCATTTGATTTAGAAAAAGTACCTCCCGTAATGAGGGAGGTAGTTTTTCCAGCAGTGGGGCATTAATGGGTTAAGTTTATTTATTTTTATTTTTATCTAATAGAAAATGCTATATTAGTCCCGGTCGCCTTAACAAATAGTACAATTTGTAAAGGTATTTTTAGACGTCACTGAAAATCTAGTAATTGGAAGCTTTTTGGTCGTTTTGTGAGATACCCACATCAGATTTAAGGAAAAAATCTGGGAAGAAAACGTGCCTTTTGGCCAGTTTTTTAACAAAATAAAACACATGTGATAACGTATGTTAATCTACATTTAAAATCTTAACCTTTTAACATCGATAAATCAGTTTATAAACGAGGTAAACAGTTTGAAACAGCTCGTGATAAGCGAACACGCTTGTTATCAGTTATCAGTGCTATTTAAATCACTTAGCGTCGCTTGTACGACCTGTTTCACTGAACGATAACACGTAAATATATGTGTTACGTGTGTTTTTCTAATAAACTTACATTATTCACTCGTGTTTATCTGTAGATTGATATTTATAAAACTCTATGATATTGATTTAAAGCGGCAATTCAATGACCGATTATAATATTAGTTATAAATATAATATTCTTAAAGGTTCATGGCATCTTATTGGCTCTTCAAATAGTCCTAATGAGGTAAAACAGGTTACGACAAAATCTATGGGGCAGTTTGTAACTACTGCCAGGTTTCCTGTGATGAAGAGTCAGGCAAATCAAGGTATCATAACACCCCTCTTCCTCAACTCTTTTTGCGTCGGGGGTTTAAAATACATACTCCGGACTCCTATTGATATATGACGTGAGCGTAGTGGTATAATTAGCAATTCATTCGCATCCGAACTGAAAACCAATGCCTGCCTAAATTTAATAAAAGATGAAAATTAAATTTGTTGTAGTTTAATACAGCAGAAAATATTTTAAACATAGACAACACGGTCATAAGATAATTTATTCCTATTGCTATCGCGTGTCGAGCAATGATTAAGTTTCTTATACTAGAGTCTCTCAAAAATGTCTGTGCACTGCACAGTTCGCACTTCGAGTCTGTTTTATGTATTTTTGTAAAATATTATGGGACTGTATGTGTTATGTGGAGGTAAACAATGGCAGTTAAACATACATGTATCAAAACTATCTAAATCATAGTAGCACAGCGCGACAAACAAAATGTCCTGTTAAATAACATCTCAAAACATAGGGGGGGTTGCCTCCCGCGGCTCCTCGCGTGGGGGGCGCTGGGGAGGAGGGGGGCGAATACTTCAAGTTGCTTCGCCGCTGGTCTTTGTTTAATATCATAGCAAGTAATGCCGACGGTTGTATAGTTTGCCTGCATTATTGTTGCTTTTATTGTTTTCACTGAAATGTTCAGTTATTTGGTCAGTGTTGACATTTTAAATGCGATGAGCCGATTGCTGATATTGTCAACTTATTTTATGGAAGCATTTTATCATTGTTACTCGATATTGACATGGTTCAGTCAGGGTAATGTACGACTCCAGGGTTTCCTTAATCTTCCAAATAAATTATGTATTCTAATATGCTTGTAGTTCGTCCAATATGTACATACCTATTCTTGATTAGGATTTCAAGTAACTGCCATAAGATTTTAAAATTCTGATACTGGCTTGAAGTATGAATTAGCTTCGTGTCTTATTTTCATGAGTAAACTTTAATCGAGAATAGTCTACTGTTTGTTATAATTATATCTGTCAATATACAAGGTTTTTTCTGTACAGATTTCGAGCACCTGTACACAAAGGCGACCATCTACTGCTATTCTAAACCAATAGTTAAAGAAACGGCCAATTATCCTTAACCAGGGCCACACATTACAGTATGTTTGAGAGACTTCGTTTAGTATTCCGAGAGGCTTCGTGCCTACGACAACGTTTAATGTGTTTTCAAAGAGTACCAGTGAATGTCTCTGTATGAATGATTGCTGAGAGGATATTTAGGAGTAGGCAGGTGAAGAGGTCTGTCGAGTGAATGGAGATATCTCTTAATCTGTATCAGAGCTCCTTAAGACTTGATCGTAAAGTTTGTGGTTATTTAACAATATTTTTTCAGGCGAGTGATTGATAGGATAGAGTTGGAATCAGTCCTGATTAATATAATCATGGCATAATGTTAGGGGTACGGAGAACTTAGAGAAGAGGATGAGTTTGTGATGATTATAAATTAAAATGATACTTATATTTACCCCCTATTACATGGGACTTGCGTTGTAAATAGCGAAACGTAGGCTATTTCATACATCTTTTGGTATAACAGGTGTAAAATTATGCACGTATATGCTTACGTTTTATGAGATTAATCTTTGCGTATTTATTGTAAGTACATATCTCTTACTTTGGATTTAGTTTAAGTTTTCACAATAAGTAAATAAAGGGATGTTTTGCAGTAAGTTGTTGTTTACTAAAGCGGTGAAGTCCTTATAGTAGAGTACTTAATTACCTGCATGATGTGGGTGGGGTCCTCTCTGACAATATTTGCTTTCACCATCAACTTTTATAAAATACAAACATGTCTCCTCTACTAATGAGTATTAAATAACTTTATTAGTAACAGTTTTGAAAGAAAAATCTTCAGTCTTACTTGATTAATACTTTTTGTTATATTCATTTGAAGGATCATGATTTCAGATATAAAATACAGCTGCTTCAATACGAGGCTCTACGTTAATTCCTTGTTTCTCATATTGTAATTAGTCGTAAACGAAAAGGATTCCGTTTTCCTTATACTTATATGTTAATTCCATCTCATTCAGAGTTAAAATTAACTAGAGACTCGGTAAATCGACGGTCACGATTATGTTTTAAGTTAGCACAATAATTCCTTCGGGCTCTAGTCTACTTTACAACAGAACGCTCTTTTCGTAACGAAGTCAATTTTGTATAAGATTTTCTGATCCCATATTTCAATAGTGCAATATTGTGGAAGTTAGGCGTGTTGTGTATTTAGATAAGAGACACGGAGCTTACAAACGAGATGCACGGACGTTGGGCAACAGTGGGCAACAGTGGGCAGTGGGCAGTGGGCAGTGGGCAGTGGGCCAGGCTCGCTCGAGTGTGAGGACGCGAGTGGTGGGCGCTGATTGCGTATCGTAGCGTCACAGCCGCGCGCCACACACACGCTCCGACACACAATGCACAACATCATAATAATCCTTTCATTATAGAGGAACTAACTTTTATAAAACACGTATTTAGATTTTCTAAAGCCCTTTTACTCTGAAGTATCAAATAAGTGGGTAGTTCAGCGCGAGAATTGAATGAGCATCGTAAAAGGTCAAATTACGTGTGCTCGTGTGCTACGATGTAGAGCTTTGAATATTTCAATACGTTCTACAACTTGTGGTGCTGACTGTACTCACTGTATTTGTAGTAGATATTACTGTGTGCCTCTGGAACACGTGATTGACCAAAAATAAGACTGATGTGTAGCATGGAGGGCTTGACTAGAAAGATCACAGTTATGCAAAGTAGGGTTACCTTTTCGAGGGCGATGTGATGTCGCATTGTCGTCGTCGATGGTGGCTCGTGGTGGCTTGTGTTGGCGTGGTGGTGGTGCGGTGGCGCGGAAGACTCGGAGGAGCGCCTTATCGAGCCGCACACGCGCCCTCCCCGCAGCCCTCTCCGCGGCGCACTCCCCCGCCCGCGCTGCCTCCCGCCGGCATTTCCCCGCGCGAATTTACAATGTAGCGAGTCCTCCTCCCCCACCCCGCGCGGCGCCCGCCTCCCCCCGCACACACGCGCGTTGCTGCGAGCCACTCCACACTCTGTGCCACGTGGCGCAGGGTTGAGAGTCGGGTGCGTGGAGGCGAGCTCGCGGTGTGCGTGAGATTTTCTCGCCTGGAAATTCTAATGCGCCGCGCGACTGCGATAAAAAATGAGCGGCTCGGGAAACGTGAATACATTAGTGAGCGAGACGGAGGTCGGGCCGGCCCGCCCCCGCCGCCCCGCGCCGCCCCCGCTCCGCCGCCTCCTCCACTATGTATTTTACACCGCTTTATATTTTGATTCCGTCTGAAAAAGGGACGGAGGCTCGCGTTATGTACGGTGCGCTTTAAGCTGTTAAATTATGTATCTAGGTGAGGCCGGGGCCGCCCCCTCCCCGCGCGCCCGCGCTAGCGTTCCTCTATAAATCCTCTTTAAGTCGAAAAGGGTTATTCTCGACGGATAGTTATAAAGCGTAGTGCGGGAGCGGGCGCGGGGCTCGGCCGGGACACGCCGGAGGAGCGTGGGAATCTAACAGCTAATTAGTTCGGGCAGAAGGGTCGGCGTTAGATAGCGGAGGTAATTGGCGCGCGGTAAAAAACGCGCAATAGAAGCGCGGCGACAAAGGGTTGAGACGTTTTTTGTGTCGGCACGCGCCGCCGGGGCTTTTTGTGCGTGTTTTTGCTTCGCTTCTAACGCCTGGCACCTGCGCGGAAGGGTTGCGCGCGCGCACCTCACACGTGACACTACACATGCCGACACGGAGCCACTTGATTTATGAGATCACAATAAACACTTTGTTAGACACCCCTCGCGTCGTCGTCACAAAGGATTAGTGTGTAAGATCATGTAAGATTGTTAGATCATTATTGTATGTCATGTTGTTTGTTTGTTAAGAGTGATGTGTGTTGCGCACAGAGGCGGCGCGAGCCGACGTCGTGGCTGGTGTACCCGGCGTCGCGGCTGCAGCGCCTGCTGCAGTCGGCGTGTCCACCGCCGCACCACCACCACCACCAGCGCCACCACCGCCACCACAGACCCTCCGTCATCACGCGTGAGTACCACACCACAGCTTCACGTAATAACACGCCTTCCTAATGACATACAACCAAGGATCCAACGCCGCATCAACGAAATACTCAGATAAATAAATTTCATGTACCTACCTACTTGCGTAGAAAATAACTTGAGAAATATTTTATACACTACTTTCTACTACATTACGTTTTGTTATTATTTCTAGTTTTTTCTAAGAAATGCTAACTAAAATTATAATGAGCGTCATTACTTTTATAAACTGAAATAATAAGTTTGTAGATCTTGATTAAAGCATGTCTTATGAAGCCATCTACATAATGTAGAAATTGTGTAAAAAATCTAATAGAAGTATGTATTAGCTGCTGTTTAAATTATGAAAACACGTTCATTTGAAAATTATACCAATGAAGTTATACACTTAATTTCATCATCTATAGATAATTATCATTTTATTGTAATTAATTCATTAATTTATTTAGATAAGTCCTCGTTGCATACAATAAACATAGATAACTAATTATATTCAATTGCTGCAATAATAGGGATCATTTGTGAACGTTCGTGCATTCACTCGCACTTGAGCGAGTACCAGCCGTGAGCGGAGCCGTGAGCGGAGCCGTGAGCGGAGCCGTGAGCGGAGCCGTGAGCGGAGCCGAGCAACGAGCGCGTAACACACAATAAACGTTAATGTATCGATTAAAATAAACATATAACACGTCCGATACGGCATATTCACAGAAACTGCAGCATTAAGCAGACATGGCGAAACACACGCTTTATAACGATACACAGTATCATGATAGAGCAACGACAACTCACATAAATAATGTCGGCTCTATAACATAACATATTTATGAAGCAATTTAACATACTAATGCGAGGTGTGGTCTAGTATCCGACACTGGGACACGCCGAGTGTCCAGTGTCGAGTGTCAGGTGTCAGACACAGACATGCTATCTACTGACACTCACTTACGAGTGTATGTTAACTTATGTCAATGAGGAATGGTCACATTTAAACAACTATCAATTCGCATTAACTCGTCACATGTGAAACATAATTGAGATCGGAGAGAGACAACATACTGAACTATTGCCGAAGGCGAACCTTAGACTTGTTGGCATCGGCATTATTAAACAACATACGATATGTTTAACAAAGAATAACACGGCTCTTAGAACCTTCACTTGCAATAAAAAACAGCTATCAGCCAGAGCAGACGAAAGATAAAGAAAGGTACACTTAAAAGGATGGACGACCAACAGTTTAAATGAAAAGTGTCCCTGAACTGTAACTATTAGTCTATCATCCGTGTTATATGTTTTACTAAAGTACTAAATTATAAATTCATTATTAAAAAGAGCGAAGACAACTAGTTACGAGGTCATTTTACAATCGCGTGTAAATGACACGTTTAATGTACGTGTGACATTTGACTCTCTTTAACATTAACTTTTAGTCATTTTACTCATTATACTTTCTTTATGGGGCTCACGACACAACTAGATACATCTGCACAAAAACACATTATATTATTTATTATTTACCATAAATATGTGTAGCTAACTATAAAATGCAATTTCTTTTTTAATTCGGTGCAATAATGAGTTCCATCTAAAAGGTGCAAGTTTACGTTCATGAACTACCATCAACGTGACTATCGTCCATTATTGTATTATTATAAAGAATTGTTTTGAGACACTAACTATTATTTTAAAAAAGGTTCTCACGTATGAAATCGTAAAAAAATCTATATGAACTTGGTACTGTATTGAATATTCGAAATCCTAGTCTTTTTTTTCACTAATATTCATCTTAAAATATAAAAAAAACGTTTGGCAAATGGTAATTTTCAGTAGTTCTGTGCCCAAATAACAATATCTTAAGATAAATTAATTCGAATACCGAGTCCAATTCTAGCAAGTGTACGTTAAGTATCTACTGTTGTGTTTGTTATTGTCCACGAGATGTGAGGACGTCAGTGAAAACACGAGGTAATTATATTCACGTGAACTGACGATAATATGATTGTTACTGAAAAACTCTAATTGTAGGTAAATGAGTGCAATCTGTGCAATTATGACAAACACGCACTTTGTACTGTTTACTTACACTACACTCCACACTACAGTGTAGGTGCAGTGAATACTGAAATATACACGTGTCTCTCATCTCCATACAACTGAAGGATTACAGCACAACAAAAAGTTGGTTTCGTGTCTTATAAATAGGTGTCTAATAGGTATAAATTTACTTGACAGATAGGATTGTACTATCATTCACATTCATACTCTCGAGAAACTTATTGGTTCACGTTTACGTTTGATTGGTCACTGGCTCATGGTCACACTAGAGATAAAATCAAAGCATTTTTCTATTTACTAATATTAAGATTCCTATGTAATTAGGAGCGAGCCTATTGTCATGTACGGGACCCATTACAGAACTCCGACAAACTGTTTAGATGCTGTTTAAGAATTAGAAAACTAAATGGCACTGTCCGACCTACTGCTAATCCGTAGATTTATTATAATTATTGTTTAATTAAATCTATAGATTAATACAAGGCAAGTTGTATATTTTAAGTAGATGTAATACAGTTAGTAAAATATGAACGTCCGGCGCAACCAGTTGTGTGCGCATTAATAATTCATCGGCGCGCAAATATGACGCTCTGTCGAAATGTACCCACAGACGTACACGACGTATGCGACATACGCAACACTCGCAGTTATCATAAGCGTGTTTCAAGATACATAGAAGTAAACAATGAAAACATCGTTAACTTTACTTACTTATTGTAATTACAAAAGATCTCTAGATCACAAGATCAATTCCGCATTTATTCATATATTTTTTACATCATAAAGACCAATGACAAGTTTTTGTAACTTTACTTAGTTGATATATTGTCATCATCATTGACGTATATTCATCTGCTTCTAGTGACTTTAACTTGAATTATGCGGTGACTGAAAGGTCGCCTAATTATTTGGTGAATCAGGACTTAGGATCATTAAAAACTGTTGTTATTTCTAAATATCACTTCCATTCAGTAACAGGAAGACTTGAGAATTGTTCTTTTAATAGTCTAGAGGTACATCAATTTTTATTATCGTCATATTTTTTATGATTGAAAGATACAATCGCGAATAAAATATTAAGCTATCTATATACATAGTCACATAGGTGACAGTTTGTCAGAGTAGTGCCTACTCAGTGGCGAGCAGTTAGCCGTGTGTACAATGTTCCTGTGGACAGTGTTCAGCGCAGTGGGTCGTTGGAGACGCGCCAGCAGCTACATGTTTTATATTTCATAGATAAAGCCCGCTTCAGCTCAGCCTCTACGTTCAAACGTTCAACCACTAGTCACACATGGTTGAGGTGATCAGTCCAAGTGGGTTCTAAATAAATATATAAAATCTGAGGTATCACCTAGTAAGGTTAAATAGGGGGTCATATTCTTATCTTCATCAACACTTCGCTACTTCGGGGAAGAAAGGGCGTAAAAGCCACTTTTGGCCAAAATGAGTTAATAATGCAACTTTGTTTAGTTTTCGACGCTCTATCGATCTGTATATTTAAAATTTCAATATTCCCATGATTTTTTTCTCACCAAAACCATTTTTATTAAAAAAAATTGACGTATATGACATTATTTAATTATTTCAAATTAATAAAGGCGTATCACCATAGTATGAATGAATATTTGGTCGTAAATACAATATTTATTACGTATAAATTAACTAAAATTGATAAAATAGTATAAAATAATGGTATGTTTGTAATTTATTCTACTAGGTAGGTATTGGTGTATTAAATAAATAAATTTAGTTAAGATGCAAATCAGTTTTATTCATTCATAAATCAAATCAAATTGACAATAATTAGTAATCTTCTTTTTTTTCTATTTCCTTTTCTGTTTTTTGTTTCGTTTTCTTACTTTTTATTAGATGATAGTAATTATTTATCACAGTTAACTTAAAATTTAAATTAATGAAAATAATCAAAGTTCAATTCAATTAAATCTTTTCTTTTGTTTCACTATTCATGAATCGTATGCATTTAACTTAACAGGTAGGTAACCTAATTCGTTATAATAAATTTTGTAATATAGAACTATGATAAATCAGATAATAATAATTATTATGCTATTATTTTGAGCTTCTATGCACCTTAATTTCAATATTTACCACATTAAATCTTACAAAATTATAATAATTGTAGGTTTACTCACGATAATTGTTATAAGTGTTGCAGTCATTACGACCTTTTCACTGTCTAAAGATGGTTTATACGACACGATGTATGTTAGCATTATAGATATTTGTGGATTTACGTCCTATAGTACGTATTTATAGACGGTGTAAAAGCCATTTTTATTAAAATTTTGGGTCGTAAATCCATCCTATCTTCTAAACCATAAGGTCTACTTAAAATTAAGCTTCTTGATATTAAAGAGCACTTAAATGCAAGTAAATATCACCAATTTATTCGAATTTAACTCTATTGGAAAAAAAGTTATTTTCCAAAATTAAAAAAAAAAATCGTTTTTTCGCTCCCCTGTAAAGTTGCTATTTTGGCTTTTACGCCCTTTCTTCCCCGAAGTAGCGACTTGGTGATTTGAGCATAGATATTTAATAGAACAAGCTTTCTCGTAATAGGATTTTAATTTTCCGAATCATTTTTAATAAAAATAGGATGTGATATAATAAGCTAACACGATTATGAGTATTTAGATTGGTTTGATTGGTATTTCAAATTGCAATGACTTTACCGGAACGTCATTCAGGCTGATATAAAGTCTAGTGGGTTTACTCATAGTATCAATGTTTTGATAATTTGATATGCAACGAACAGCTAAACTGATTAAATAACAAACGATTAAGCGAAACTATTTGTCTATTAACTTGAAGTACTCGCGAGGGAATGCTGTATTATTAGCACAAAACTTTTGACTATCTGCCACGTAATCTTATTGTACAATATCTTATGGCGAGTGTGTGTGTGTGTGTGTGTGTGTGTGTGTGTGCGTGCGGTACCTGTCGGTGACGTAATTGAACAAATATTCGGGCGGAGGGGCGCACAATTGATCTCATTACCCCAACATGTCGCCCATAAAATTAGGGGATTGGACCTTCTCAAGTGTAAACATCACTTTACTATGAACGTCCACCAGCTTCTTTAGATAAATAGATATATTACTATCAACCAGTATTACTATAGCTTAGAATACCTGTCATCGCGCTATGTATGTATCAATGTATCGGCCATGGTAATCAAGGTGAACCCCCCGTGCGGTTATAAATTACAAGCCTATGTGGCGACGATTAGCTGTGTCAACTGTTAATGTAGTTATTCAATTACTTCATTAATTACATGGACGTATTGTGAATATCATCAACCAACATCGTTTATTTCAATAATGAGCATACATTAATCAATATTCGGAAAACATGACTGTAATATCCGGGATGACGCGTCTATTTTCTTTTTTGAAATAATGACGCTTTCACACTTATTTAACTTTACATAATAATGCTATTAAGGGATTGAACAGAAGACGTTAAGAAATTGATGCTGTTTTAGTTTTCAGTTACAGCTTTTCAAAGTGCAGTAGATAAGGGATGGAGAATGATGTGATAACAGATAAGTAGAGTGGCACGGGGCTAGTAATAAGATGAGATGTAAAGAGGGTCTCTGTTATCAGTGCTCAGGATCCAGGGGTGGACGTAGATTGCTACAATGATGTGAAACACATTATCGTTTCTTAACTACCACGAAACTCCTGTTTAAAAATCTTGTTAATTACCTAATACTTAGTTTCCCGTAGCTAATTATTTCGTAGATTACTACATTGCTCTTTAATGTTACTTCACCAACAGCAAATTGAAGATTCTCTTAAAACTAACTTTGAAAAAGGTACGTGGAGTTTACCAAATAAACGGAAAAACCTTAAAGTTTTCAGTTCATGTTTTTGACAAAAAAAAGTAAGCTATGAGTTTTCTAAACTGTCTTATCATTTTTTTTAGCATCACATGTTATGACTATACTTCGAGCTAGAGAGGATATCATAATACTTATGAATCGTTCGTAGGTAGTAATATTTTATTAGCTCATGTATAAATTCTATGGTGTATGTTATGTATAAGTGCGAGCTGGTCGCATTGGCGCGCGTCTGGCCGGCGCAGGAAGCGAACCTGCTCAATGGACGGACACTACCCGCGGCGCATCGCTAATGCCGCATTATACTGAGCCTGTACCACCACATCACCACATCACCACATTATGTACTTATGTGCTACTGGTTTATGTACTTAGTATTAACAAGACGTGTCTCTCATCACTCGTGGGATGTCTTTAGAGTCATTGATGTGCTCTTCTGATAATAATTGAGCCAATAACTGATTAAAGTTTTTAATATGAGCAAAAACTTAGGCTACATTATATTTGAATGGTATTTTAAGGTTTTGAAATTGGCTATCGTTCTGTAAATGTTAAGACTATGATGCAGAGGTGACCGCAGAACATACTACCTCAAACAAAAACAGTTTAGGATTATTTCAGAATTAATTACGCACGGTAATATTCCATATTATACGTCAAATTTTAATTTTGATTAGAATTATTTTACTTTTTGCTATAATTTATCGTATATTATGTAGATGAAATGATGTGCTAAATATTTAAATGAGTCCGTACAACAAGTGTAAGAATATCTACGTACCATCACGTATGTATACACACATGTATGTAAATACAGGTGACATGATTCTTGTAATAGATAATAGCTAATATATGAGGTGACACACAAGTTCACGAGTAATTAATGTACTTCATTAGAATATTGATCATTTACAACACGGTGTTATAAATACTTGCCGCCATTATACGCTCGTGAGAACTGCGTGCGTTAGATATTCAGTGTCAAGTTATTTTATATTATATCATTTATACACTGTTTCCATAGAAAAAGTATTTAGATGTAGGTTATGTAAAGTTAGCAGTCGATAGGAAATGTCGGTAATCAGAATATCGGTACGGTTACTTTGGTGTTATTATAAGGGAATCAAAAATCTAGAAGTACAAAGGTAAGCAATGTATGTATGTACTGAATAGAGGCCCTCAATTTGACGGACACTAGTAAAGTTGTCAACTGAAATAAGTTATTGCCGCCTTTGCCTACTGAGGAATATGTCATTGTCATTATCAAATGCCATTGAGCCTACTGAGGAATACACAGTGTCTAAAGCCCATATCTGCAAGAATTTGTACACTCAAGTTCTATGTAGTATTTGTGTTAGTCCTCTATCCACAGTTGTATGCAGTAGCACTATGCTTATTGCATCGGAAAAAAGTACTTAATATGTTTTTAATTCTTTATCGTTTACTACTACTTACTACCGTTGAAGCAAGCCGTAGTTATGTCTTTAATATCAGATAGTTATCATATGTTATTGATCGGAATTACCTTATTGTTTAAATTAAACCCTTCATTATTATGTGTAATGAAAGTACCTCGGGGTAAAAGGCCAAACCGTCTGCTTAACCACTATCATTATATAACTATTCATAGTCTATTTAAAAAATAATTTTCTCAAATAGTCGTCAATTTAATTTCTTGATCACAATTACACGTAATTTTTTATACATTTATAAATTTTATACTAAACGAAAGCTGTAAAGTGGAATACATGTTTTAAATATAAAAGCACTAGTTAAATAGTGAATGTTGGCAAATGTCAACGGTAAAGGTGAGAGTGCACTCGAACTCGTTTACTGATCAAATTAACGTGCGCTCGATAACCGCTACTAACTACTTGCATTAACTACATTAACTGCATTATACTTGACTCACTTTATAACACATGTCATTAAACATGTTTAACTGCACGTTTGATTCAGTGGTTAAAGTGGTCACCCCGCCGCAATAACTGTAGCGCCGCGTGTAGTGGGTTCGAATCCCACCCGGGACAAATCTTTGTGTAATGAGCTTTTGTTCTGAACCTGGTTATGAATTATCTTTATAAGTATGAATTTAGAAATATATAAGTATGTTTATCAGTTATTTAGTTACCATAGTATAAGCTCTGCTTAGTTTGGAATCAAATGAAAGTGTGTAAGATGACCAAAGATAAAAAAATATGCCAAGTACGATCGTGAACGTGATCATGTTGCGGTTGTATCAGTGAGATGAAGCCTTCAGTACAAAGGTCTGTGGTCTAACACACCACGGCACCGGGTGACAAGAGTGGCACAGTCACGTGGTCACGTGGTCACGTGGTCACGGCCAACCCACACCCGGTACTGTGCCGTGAATCGTGATTGTTATCTCAACACTAAAGCTGATAACACAGAGATACAGTTGTCATGGATACGTACTCTCTGTGTAATTAGGTGATTGTATTCTAAATGAAACGCAAGCTGATGTAAATAAACTGAAAAGAAATGTTAACAGTCATGCAGGCATTTTAAATAGCACCCACTTTCTTTGTCTATTTCACAAGTAAACGCAAATAGGCTATACAGAAGAACAATACGAACTACTTCATAACAGAACACGTATTTTAATAGCTTTCTATTTGAAAAGAAAGAAACATTTTGATAAGTATTATAAACTTTAAAAAACTTCGTTAAATAAAATGAAGCGACAAAAAACAGTTGCGTCTGTTTTGACAAAAAGGTTTTATTGCGGCCAATTATTGTCTGTTACAAACTACTTAAGTCGGAGGTACCGTAACGGAAGACTTTTGTGCTCAACGCTAAAAAACGGAACTTTTTTTGTTGCGTATTTTTTGTTTAACAAATGTTTTGCAGTTTCGGTACCTACTACTATTATACTATCTCTCGGGACGTACTTTCTCCGCTCTCTGAGAACTTTTCTAGTGAATTCGAGTACCGTTTCTGCCTTTTCGACATCTGTGTGATTGTAGTTAGGATCATAAATCTGCATGCGTGTAGTGCGGGTGTGTGCGGGGGTGAGGCGCGGGTGTGCGGGGGGAGTGGTCCAGGTGCGGGGGCGGCAGATGTCCCGTGACGTCACGCCGTGACCCACATCCCAGTGTTGTGACATCAGGCGGCCTGCTCCGAGGGGTGCTGAGCGTTTAGCACGAGCGACACGAGCCGGGGGTCAAACGACACTCCGCGAGACAAAGCACGCCGGTAAGCACTACAGACACGGTGTTGTGGAGCGAAATAATTGTCCTACAATAATAATAGGACTCGAGCCACCATTGTAATGTGCCAACGGCTTTATTCGGCAATACGCGCACGTACCGATGACTGATAAGCAAAGAATAGCTATGTAGCACAACACAACTTGCTGTAAGGTTGCCTTCAAGACAGTGTAATGTGCGTGAGCCCTTAAGGTGTTGTAGGTGGCTCAGTGAGTCAGTGTGTGCAGGCTCATGATTCATTGTGCACCGAACACGCGCACTTGTTGATACTAACTATACTGAGCTTAGGAACACAGTGGATCTTACTTACGACACATCTTTACTTGTATGCAACTGATTGCAATGTGGTCATAGCAACGAAGCTTAATATGTTATCTAGTGGTTGTTTTAAAGCCCGTTTATATATTCCACTGCCTGGAAAAGATCTTTTATTTCCTTCAGACTCTCTCATTGCTTTGCCATCTTCCGAAACATAGATTCCGTGAATGCTGGATGGAGTCTTAAAGGAATTATTATAATTTAATTTTCTTTTATTAATAAACGAGCCATGGTTTTTCTTATAATAATATAATAATAAATTATAATTTATTCTTAGAAGTTAAACTTAATTAAACGTTTTATGACAATAAATTTATTACTACAAGAAAATTAGCAATAAAATTAGCCAATCACACGGAGTCTATAATTAATTTAACTTAGGTATGTCTAAATAAACACTAATTGGAGCCGGTAATTAAAATTTATTTCATTATACAAATACCAGAGACCACGGCGATGCTATGGTAATCTACTTGTAAAAAAATCTTTAAGTTATTATATATTCTAGGAGTATTGTAAAAGTTAATGAAACGACTTGTATAATAATAATATTTTTATATTTCCGTTGAATATAAATTCTTAATTATATTACACTTGTTCATATGTCCAGTACCAACGATGATTTAACGTTTAAATAGAAAAAATAAGCAAAAAGCAATTTTACAAATAAAAAAAGTATTCTCTGTTTAACAGCAAGCAAATAGCCGATATTCTGTTACAGATTTAAGATTACTTAATATTCTCTGATCTTACTTAAATTATAAATATGAAAATAAGTAAGCACGAATGCGTGTACGTTTGTTATTCTTTGACATAAAACGTACCTACAACATATAAATTGTTGTAGAATTTTTTGCTCCGGGAATCTTTTCATGCGGACAAAGTTGCAAGCAAAAGCTCATATAAAAATATTATCTAAATTTAATTCTACGTTAGTACCTATGTGTGATATGATAAACACAATAATAACATGCGTATTGCACATCGTCATCCGAGATAATATTTTTGACTGCTTGACTAACGTCAGTGTTAGTCCTCACCCGACACAAACACACTAATACGTGGTAATCCACGTACACTACTAATATTGATTGTTACTGATGTATAAAAATGAACGTTGAACAATTGCTGTGTATGTTGATGCACACTTTCCTTATTCCCTGCCTTCCTGTGACGAGGTACTTCCTTGAATCAAACACTCGTACACCTTCGTTCATTCCTTATTCGCCTCGATTGTTCTAGTCGTAGTGTACGAAAATATCTACCTCGAGATCTAAATCACTAAATCTGGTAAAGTGTTTGTGTTTGTTTATTAACCGATTTAAAAAAGGAGGAATTTTTCGTCTGTATTTTGTTATGTGTGTATTCTTATGATTTTATTGCGAGAAACGATTTGGATGATTCCTAATTTATTTTAAAACTACCGCTTCCTATGTGGTCCAACATAAAATGTAATTCAGATCTGTAGCGTTTTTTTATTGCGTATTTTTTTTACATTGATGGTTATGTCTTCTTCACGGTGCTAATTGATAAAGTTACATTTTGCTTTGAAACCATTTTTTTGTAAGGATTGTTTATTTGTTAAAGTTTACTAATGCATTCCCAATTGAAGCGATAGGCTCTATTATTATACGAGACTGATAACAAAATAAAACTGTTTACTGAGCATTTTAAGTTAAAATAGTTTTTGTAAGGAGTTTATTATACGTGTTTACAAAGTTGATTAAATGTCTTCATCATAGACAAGCTGGCAGGTTGTCCATAGACAATGGATCTTACAATAATGGAGTCTTAACTAATTACTAGTGGAATTAACTGTGTCCACATTGTAGCGTCGCTCCCCACTGACTGAGTGCGAGGTGCCAAGTGTCAAGTGCGAGCCGGCGCCACCTGTCCCGCTGTTACTTGACTCTACGTCTCCACGACTCTACGTGTATTGTGCTCTACCTGTCTCACACAACAATACAAACTGTCTTCACATCTCTTTGTAGTCGGTAGACGCAGTTTGATATTCCTTTATTAGGAAATTAATTAAAACTTTTATCTAATTGAAAATATTGTTTATTTAAAGAATGTTGAAATGGTCGTAATATCAAAATAGTTTCAAGAAACATGGTATAACATGCGTGTTGTCCCTATAATAGACGAATGACTTAGCTTCTATGAGAACACCGAACTGGAAAAGCAATTGGTAGTTTTGTCACATATTTAAACTATCATATTTATGTCTAGGTTGTTACCCCCACTTTTAGGCGTTAAAACTCAGACGTGGGGAAAATTAACATCTAAATAACAGAATATAGTCAAAAGTGAATGCTTTAATTTGAAACTACCTATAGTTGGCGTGAATAGTTAACTCACTCGAGTTTTTCGACGCTTGTGAAAAAACTAATTATAGCGTGAAAAATTATGTCTTGATTTGAGACGTAATTATCTCAGATTTTCTCATTTTCATCTCTCGAGTAGATAATTGTATTCATCAGCTAATGTAATGTGTTTTATACATGAATTGAATGATCTCGACACGCGCCGGGAAATATGTGGAGCTTCAACATTCATAGTGCAAGTAACGTTATCAAGATGATCTGATAACGAGCATGAGATTATCTCTGTTTAGTTGTGCTCTCTGCTCACTCCTCACTGCGCGCTGTGGTCGTGACGTTTATGTCGCCATTCATCATGTGATGAGCAGTTGTTCACTAGATCTCGGTAACAAGGGCTCATTATAATGTTATATTACTTCGCCTAATCTTACATCTTTTACTATTTAGAGAGTCGCTCATAAATACTATTGTAATTCTCTGTGGATTTAGAATAACTCTCGGTCTTTAACTAGTCTAAGAAAATACATGTCAGACTAGGTTTTTGTTTTTAAAACATTGGTCAAGATCGAGGATTTTCTTAAAAGTAGGTAAAAGTTAAGAGAGAGTTTTCATTTGGTTGAAAAATTTCATAAAATCAGTTTAGAATTCTACAAAACTAAGTAGTTTGGTAGCATTTTATTGTTATAATTGTGCAATAGCAAGTGTTGCCGAGTTCTCATATTGCTTCAGCAGTGAAGTGTAGGACAGTCATCATGTTGTATAGAGCAGTGTGTGTTATATGTGTTGTGTATCAGTAGCAGTGTTGTAGTAACATGTCACATGTTAATTTGTGCGAGCTCGTTACAGTTCAAGTTCAGACGAGTCGTCTGCGCCCGGTCACTGACCCCGCGCTCTCGCCTAACACCCCACAGGCTCATTACCTCTCCGCTCTCGACACTGGCTCTACACCCGGCGCCGCCCGCCACCGGTGACCGGCCCGCCGTGTGCACACTGCAGATCGCTCATTTAAATCATTAAACCTTGAGAAACTGCCCAAACTTCGAGCGAACCACAAAAACTGGAGCCGGCCGGGGAATGAATGAAGGTCCCGGTGAGTTTTTGTCGCCGCGTCGTCGCTTGATGCTCGACGACATTCCTCGGGCGACGCCGCCCGCCGTCCGCCGCGCGTATGTAAAGCGGCCGCGGAGGAAAATCCATAACGGCACGCGGAAAACCCTTTTAATATACGGCACGTAAATAAGAGTAGAGACGTCGGGCGGTGGAGGCGCGCGGGGGGCGGCGGGCGGCGCGCGCTCATTGGTCCGGCGCCGCGCCCCGCCCCCGCCCGCGCCTAAAAAAAACCGTCGGAAAAAAGCAGCGCTCGCACGGCAGTGTCTCACGGACGCGCTCGGTGGGCGGACGCTCGCAGTCGACACGGCGCGACCCACGACCGGCGGCCGCGGCCGCGCCATGCCCGCGCTGGCTCTGCGCGACCAGCCGCTCGACTGCTCCATGCGCCTGCGCGACCTGCCCGCCTGGCCGCCGCCGCCGCGCGACCAGCCCCGCCACCACGGTCAGTACCGACCACCATCGACCGCCGCTCGCCGCCACCACACCGTAAACAAACAGTGCTGCAGCCCGCAGTGTGTCGTGCACCAAACTCCTCCTACTTCCTCGCTCCAGTCTGCCGCTCGCGCGAGCACCCCGGGGTCAGCTCGCCACAGCCGCGGGGCTCCGGCTTTGTCTCTCGTACTCGGTCACATTGCGCCTCACGAGCTCTAGGCGCATTTGCATGCGCGTACGCAAGTTGCGAGTGCGTCTTGTCGTCATTGAATTAGTCAATGAGATCGTCAGTGTTCACTGCACGGAGCGTGTGTTTGTCGACACGTACGTAACTGCTCGTTCGCTAAATATTCAGCATCGTAACACAAGTAATTGCCGCGACTTCGCCTGTATATTGTGCTCAGTGTTGTTGAGAGTATCGCAAACGTAAGTTAATCCGGAGCATGACCGCACGGTGCACCACGGGTAAGCTGACTGATTCATTTATAACATGTAACTACGACAGACTGCTCACTGTCACCAGCATACAGTATTGTTTACGATTAGTGCTAAAAGCTATCGAAATAAGAAGCAACAGACACATTATGATAGCAATAATATTTCACATCAACGCTGCACTAGACTTATCAAAGAATTGTAAATCTTTATTTGTGCCTAATATATTCTGTGCCATACTATTCACAATTTCACTAAGCTAGAATATATACTGTTATTGCAAAGGATTGATCCTTCGTAAAGTGCAGTAAGTTGTAAATGTCTGTGACAGTGGTCACACGGAGCCGCAGCTGACAGTGAGAGATCAATCATTCAGTAGATACAGTAGAGTCCTCGTGAATAAATTACTAATAATTATGAACCATTTGTAATGATATTCAATAAAATAGAACAATTATATGTAATTGCGGTATTATAATTAATCATTATTTACTGTTCAGAATCTAAAGGTGCAAATTACTGTTAAATTATAAAACTTATATAATCAACAAATTAAATCTGTGCGGAGTTGTACTAATAGAAACAAATTAATAAAAGCATTAGTATTATGTGATAAATATATGCTGTCACCTCGCACGATCCGTCGTGAGCGAGTGCGGGCAGTGTCGGGTGACAAAGCGATGTGTGCACAAGATGCAGGGCTCGCAAGTAATTCGACAATAATCCCTTATCGAGAGTTATGTAGGGTCAGGTGGCGTATTGTGATTTAGCGCGGGCCGCACGCCGCGGGTCAGCGGGCAAGGGTTGAGCTCCCCGGGGCACTCCCGCACTCCCTCCGCAAATTATATTAACTCTCTTTATGCGCGCCTTTTGTCACCTCTCAGCCCTTACCGCACCTCACTGTACCGTACCGCGCCGCGTCGTGCCGCGTCGTGTCGTGTCGCACCGCACGCGGCACGCCTCGACACGCGCGGCACGAGTGGCTCTACCTGCAGATTTGTTCTCGATCACATGTCTCGTGTCAACACCTTCACGAAGGGCCGGCTTATTGACGATGACTCTACATAATGCTCTTAATATGAACCCTTCCCCCGTATTGTCATGCGGACGTGTGTATCAGTCGAGCGTCTTATTGTGTCCGTGTTTATGACAAGGTGGAGCGGTAGTGCGGTAGAGTCGGTGGCTCGATGCAATCATATGAAACATTTTCCCGCGATCATGTAGAGAGCGGTAATGGCGAATGATCGAGGACGCAATCATCACAAATTTCTTCATCTCTCCCGAACCGCTAGACAATACACTAATGGCGTTTTTATTCCCCACGAATTATATTAAAATTACGATCGGAACGGCATCAAATCACCGTCGGTAATGTAATCGATGTAAAGTGCGCGGGAGGTGTAATTCGGTTGTAATAATGTCATCTAGCTAAGTGAATTAGCGGGTGATGGAGTCACGCGTTGTTTACGAGCCTAATAATACGTGTCGGTGTCGTCGCGGCTCCACCGACTCTACCGACTCTACCGTCCGCGGCGCACGTCGGCGCGGGCGCATGGGAGCGCGCTGAACTTTGGCACGGCGCGGTGAGCTCGGCGGCGGTGAGCTACACGCGAGCGCGCACCTGCTCCTGCGCCCAAATTACACGCGGCCGACAACACCGCGCTCTAACAATCGTTCTTTGATTACATTTTTTCGTTTCTCTTTGGTCCGCGTCGTCTCGTCCGCGTATCGTCCCCGCGCCGCCTTTACAGACGATATCGATCAGTACGGATGTTTATATTATACGTTTTGTTTATCACTATCATATTATTATGTTTTGGAAGCTGCTCACTTAAATTGTGGGCGAATTGTATCGTAAATATCCAGTTTCAAACGTTAGTTATCTTGTTTATATATTTTTTTCTGATTCACGATGCATGCTTTAATTTTGTTATGATAATATTTTTATCTAAACACAAAGGAAACAGTAATAATTAAAAATTAAGTAATTTTTTTTTATAGATTGAGGAAATGATAGTAAAAATAACAGTCATTAATTGAAAAACTTATTTTGTATTAATTGTACAAATAGGGAAAGTTGTATTACAAAAGGTGGCATTATTTTATCCTTGATTAAAAATTGTGTGTATGTCATATCAAGAAGTACTGCAAACAGTTATTTCAAATTCAACATTCTAAAACAAGCACAGGCCCCGCTAGGCCATATTACATTTCCAGGTAAATTGTTAAATAAATGTTCAGTTAGAACTTTACTTACTAACAATTTATTTCCAAACTTTATTACCCCTTGCTTCGAGCATACTCTAACAATTACCTTATAACAAAGATCGGTATTTTTAAATACTTATTACTTATTTTATTATGACAAAATGTTTATTTTTCAATTCCTTAATTTCATACTGGTTACTTACCATATTTACTACGGTAAACATTTTTTCTTAATCTTTTTATATCCTGCGAATTATGGTTTTGCCATAATATTATTTAAACTACTCCAATACAACCTTCATTTTAAACAGTCGGGAAACGGTTTCTCCTCCACGCAACACAGTCTCCTATACTAATATTTTTATAATATAATTGCCCAACTTATGCATTATTAACTAACGAGTGTTTGCAATAACTGACACTTGATGTATAACTGAACTATCGCTGAAGAAAATGAAACGTTACAGTTAAATGTTATTTATTATTATTTTTGTTTAAATTATATAAATCGTGTGTATCCCGTGTGTGCAACACAACGCGCAACGTGAATTAATGACCATCCCATATTTAACATCCTTCTTGTTTCCTAATATTATACTTATTATTCAAATTTACTGTAAAATTTATTATAATTTAAGGTAGGTATTGACATATTACTATATTATAATTATTAGGAAGCTAAACATAGCCGGGTGTCTAGTCGCCCGCAGGCTATTTCCTTCAAACACCATTATTTATACAAATGGAAAAATAGCATCTTGTATCATAATTTTATTATTTAAAAAGCTTAACTAACAGATGTTTGAAAGTAGATACACGTACCTACCAGTAATATAAGTTTAATTCGTACCTCGTTGAATGTTTATAAATTATTATAAAAAGTCCCCCCTAAATACGTTCACAACAAGTTGTATGCGTTCACGGTAACACTTGACTTTTATGCTCATTTCACATATTTGCAATAACTAAGTAAAGATAAATACACACTAGAGCTTTTACTTGTAACAGAACAACGAACGAGTTCAGTTTGATTCACATCCATTGATAGAAAAATAAAATATGGGCAATAAATACCTTTATTTCTCTGAAGATAATCGTTTAACATTGATCTTTTTTTGCGAAGACTACTACAAAGCCATGCCTCCGTGTGACTTTAGAAAAGATCGGCTCCTGCACAACTGCGTATTAAGAACCTTTTATTACATGTAAATTCAAGCATTCGCCGTAACATAAGCGTTACGCGTTACAGCTCTAATGTGTAACTAGCAGTATCTGTGCATACTTAGAAAGACTTGCACCTAACACTGTCGGCAACATCAAACAGTAATACATCATAAATCCTCATTAACTCCCCCATCAATATACTTACGTGGTATTTGTTGAAATTACTCCACATATCTGCATACCTGTGTTCATCACAGACTGTACCGCGTTGAAGTTTGTCACAAACGTTTAAGTAATGTGCTCGTATCGCCCCGTGGGGGTTAACTGTTATCATTTAAATGAGAGGGCGCGCGAGGGGTGCGCGAGGGGTGCATACGCTCCATACATTACATGCGTTACAACAGCCAACCATGAAATTATTACAAAGGGTAGTTTATACGGACTTTAATGAGACAAATAGCTAAGAACAATAATTTATTTTTATTATCTTTTCCTAAATAATTTTGTCGATGGTTATGTCTAATAGACTAAAAAATAAATTAAAAAAAATTTAACCCCCTAATGTCACACTGCTAGGCAAGGGTCTCCGGTAGAAAAAAAAATAGATAGAAGGTAGATTAGCTAGATTTAAATTAACGTGTGTCCTATGTCTTTCCGGTATTGTTTTTCAAGAGGCATCGTGTAAAATAGGCGATTCAACTTAAATAAGCAAATGTTTAGATACTTTAGTGACTATATCGCGAAACTGTATATGTATATTATACTGAGTTCCCTACTTGAAATCGTAGAGAAAATTCCGCAAATATTTTATTCAAAAAACGAAATATACTTAATCTCCGAGACAATTATCACGTCACTAATGTTTTGTTTTGTTATCTTAATCCTTTGTACGTTTAATTAATTTGACGGGTACACAAATACCGCATAAATTATAACGTACAGCGCGGCAGGTAATCCTGCTATCTCACCATTTTCATCAGTTCATGCAACGCTCCGACATGTCTGTGTACTTTATAAAAATCATTATCAAACCTTTTATGTGTTTGTGTTGAAACATCAAGATAACGCACTTAAATAATGTGTGTTGGGGACGTTTTACTGAAATATCTATATTTAAAAGTAAACATGAATTGCCAAATGGTTTACTGTGCGCAAAACTCGAGAACGGCTCGACCGATACGACACACTCTTTTTTTAATTTATTTTGCAATTATTAAAAACCAAAGAAAATAGCTTTAAAATAAATAAATGTACACAATATGTGCGGCTCCGTGCACAATTTGTTAGCTAATAATATAATATTATTTTCAGTTTATGATAATGCGTGACATTTAGAATATAGCAGTGAATGTTAGGCGGTTCACTGCCGACGGCATTATTGCACTAGAACGTGTACATTTTATAATATTGTGATAATGACGTGATGCCTTATACATAATCATTTTAAATTAAATTTAATTCAAGAAAAACACATTATGTTTTTCAAAGGGCCCAGGGAATAAAATTACTAAATTACAAATAACCTTCTTGTAGTGTTCTAGAAAATATTATTTTTTATAACAGACACTAGCAATTTGTTTAATTAACATTTACATGATAAATAACAAAAAAAAGCTTATCATATACATACATATTTTGTATTTTTTATTTTGTCTGTATATAAAATTATCCCATATTTATATTTTTATTTTTATTCCACATAATTTATTTTTACATAATGACAATATTTGTTTGATATATAACAGGACTCTTTAATAGTGGAGTAGCGGGTCGAGGCTGGCATATAATTATAAGGAGCGAGACGTTGTGTTGATCATCAATACACTGAATATTATAATATAAACAATTAAGTGTTAGAGTGGCAGGTGGCAGGTGGTGTGTGCTCTACGTAGAGCGCAGTCGGTAGGCACAAATAACGCGACTCTCACACACGCCGCTAATTAGTGGTAACTAGCGACGGCGGACGCTAACGCTTCACAAGACACAGGTTCCATGCACAGCTTCAGCTAATTACTCATTTTAGCTAAATTCATCATTTTTAATGTTCTCATTTAGAGCTTGAGATTATTTGTTACCTTTTTATTATTCACTACACGTTCTCGAAATATATAATGAAGTGATAGAGACAGATATATTATTATAATTACCAAAATATAAAATAAACCATTATCCTTAAAACTACTTTTATATTTGTTATATCACAAACAACTCTAGAGTGTAAAACAATATTTTCAATAGCTAAGTTAAAGCATTACTACTGTTTATTGAAAACGCATAAGTACTGTTAAAATATTGACTGTATGTGGAGAGTCTCTACAATAAACCCTTTCCACCCTTCCCAAATGTAGAGCGGTCGAGTTCACCTTCAAACAGCAGGGACTCTAACAATCAATAAAGTTCAATTACAAAATATGTATCGATGTTGCGCACTTGTCAAATAAACAAGTTTTACCCTAAAGGGAATCCCCTGAGGAGTAGGTAGAGCGGTAGAGTCGTACTGCTGTAGAGTTGTACTGTTGTAGAGTCGAGCGTAGACATGAATGCGTTGTCGATAGAGAATTAATTAGCTACATGATAGGGTGGAGGGTGCAACTGTGAGGAAAAAACGCCGCCATTGCATACGACCTTATACTCAATGTTTATTACAGTTGCGAACACTCGCAGGTCCCGTTACACGCTATTAGTGTTTTTGTTTGTACGACATACTTATTACTAACTCGCTTGTATTTCTCCCTTATTAAATATAATTTTATGTATTCATTTTGTCTGTTTAATTTTCTAACAGTTCGACAAATAAATTTAATGAACTATGTAATTTTCATGGCTACTATCTCTACAAATTTTGCAATCGGACCATTCCTCAAGCAATTATGTTTTGTTTCACTTCTCTCATATTTCTAATTATTATTTGTTATATTATTCACCAATTTAGTTTATATTTAATAAAATTGTTTTCAAGCAAAAGTAAAAAACATAGCACCCGTCTCTTAGACATTGTAAGGCGTATTTTACAACCGATATGGTACTGCACCGGCTATTTCATCATAGAGTTACGAAGGTAATTTGATTATCTAATAGAGCCTACTATTACTAGTACATGACGCGTGATAAGAGGCTGTGTCCAAACATGCGTGCCGCTGACCACCGCGTCACATCCTGCCATTAACTCTACCTCGCTCTACCACGCTACACCACGCTCTACCATGCCACCATACCACACGCAGACCTCCACTTTCACGAACTCTACATCTGTTTTACATGTTACAGTTATTAATTTTCTGTGAATAAATAATTAGCTATCCGAACGAACACTTGTATAGGATGATAGAGTCCGAAGTTAAAAGTACAAGATCGAACAAACAGAATTATATCTTGTTTTTAGTATTTTGTAATTAGTAGTAAGCCCCGCGATGCTATTGTCTGTAGATATATTTAAAACTAATGAATCAATCTGTAGAGTGTATAATACATTATGCATCGTTATGAGATGACCGCGATCTCAAAAATAAAGTCATTATATTCGCACGCTGAAACAATACACACATACACATAAATAACTCGATGACATTCACAACTTACTAGAACAACGCTAACGAACATAGACAAAATAATATACTTATAAATGGCAAGTAAGTTGGATTACAATTTATTTGATTAGCCGTTTTTTATTAGTCTTCATTGTCACCTGAGTCACAGGTTTTTAGAATATCAACATTTTACAAATTAAGTTTTACTTATTGTTTTATTTAAATTCATATTTTTATTGTAGCATATAATTTACAGCTGCATCAAGTTTAGTGCAGTATGTTAGTGACGGACGCAAGATACAAACACAATTACGTTTGTATTTGTAATAAATGCTGGCGGTCAGTATTTCATATATAAATATAAAGAACGTAATGATTGAGTGTACCGCGCGCGTGTAACTTGTGCAAATAATGAAGCACCTCCGTTAGTATTGTTTACAGTTAAACTATCAAGTGTAGAGCGCCGGATACATTACAATCGCGCTATTATTACGCGACTCTACCGCGACTCTACCCTCGCCGGAGTCAGGCTGCGTGACGTGTCATCACATCGTGCACAGTGTATTAACACTGTCCCGTAACCTTTGCGACTCTACACTACACACACACCACACACCACACACACACTACACATACACCCGGTGTTTGCGGCTCTACAAAAACTGGAGAAAGTTCAATGTCTGCATAATTTAAATGTTAATCGCTTGCATTGATGGGATCAGTAGAGTCGTTGCTACATACATATACGATAATATACACTAGAAAAACAATAAAAATGGTGTTCATTATGTTCATAGGTATAAGTCATAATGTTTCCAAATGCCTGCCCGCATACGAATGCACCGCGCAACCTCCAACTCAATTTAATAATAAAATATGTTTTTGTTTATTGTTAGCAATTATATTAATATACAAGAACAGGCGTATATGAGTGCGCATGCGCAAGTGAACTAACCACTGAATAAACTTATCGCACTTGTTAAGCGCTCTTTATAGCTATACGACAGTTAGAAATGCATTTAAGTACAGGCTATAATAATAACTATAATTAGGCTTGTATAGTTTGCAAACTCTCCCTACAATTATGCTGGTATAATATTCACACAAGCGATCATACACGAACACAACGCACCTGTCCCCTGAAGGATGCAGTCGATTAGATTCATATGTTATCTGTATGATAAATCAGCGCGCATGCTCACATGCTCACACGTCTGATAATAATTCGTTCGCAATTACATTATAACGATGTCAGAGTGTTATCGATACATATTTAGTAGTGACACGCGGGCGACGCCGCAGTACAGGGCACACTGATATTTGCATAATTGCGGTGCGCACGCGGCGCCACTCACTCCTCGCCAATTATAAATAATATTAAAAATATTCTTTTACGACATCACTATTATATTGTTAGTGTAATTAAGAACGTGCACATTTAAAATACACTATGCACTCGATCCAACACTATGCACTAAACCATGATGTTTGAGTCCCGCAATAAAAGTAACATTATGAAATAGTCGTTTCGGGTTATGTGTGTAATTGTTTCCGTGATTACAATATTTGTTAAGTTTGTACAACACAATCATTATAATTAACAAGGGATTTGTCTAGTAATTATGAACGTTATACAACTCTACACCAATTTAAAACCAAATTACATTGACATAGAGCCAACGTGTTTCAGTAATAGTTAAAATAATTATAACACTCAGTTAACAACTCGTCGACTTGCCATCATTAATTGTGTTGAGTGTTCCAACACAAGACTCTACCCGCGGTACAGTTTAGCAACACGCTCACTTCGCTATAAGTAATATTATAATTAAATTATTTATTTGTAATGAGTTCCTTCGCCACCGCAAATATTATCATTTACTGTATTTTATGCAAATTCATACAGAAGTTCAGACAACAGACTAATTTAAATAAAACAGGTAAAAATCCATCGCACATAGTTTTACAAGTAACAATTCACGTTAAAATAGCCCGCGGTCATATAAAAAGTATAGTACTTTATGCATGAATCTAATAAAATTTAAATTAATTAAAGCAAATCTCGTTGATGTCTTTCGTTTTAAGCGCGCTCGGTCACGTGACGGTAATTACAAAACGTTTGGTGGCTACGAGTGCGTTTATTTTAAAGATAGTGTAGTCGTATTGAGGTAGTGAATAGTTAATCTCCGATGTTCGATGATGTCAGTGAGTGAGAGCAGCTGGTCGGAGACAGAGGTGCACAGCTACTTGGTAGTGATAATGTTCAAGACGGGCGTACAGTTTGCGACGTAATGTAATTAGGCATGTTGTCGTTCGTTAAGTGTGCGCGGCGGAGCGACACCGACTTAATGTAGCGTCACGCGCGCCCTCACCCGCACCCGCACCACACCCGCGCCGCACACGCACCGCACCCGCGCGGCTATTCCACTGAAATACGCACTCAATTGTCTGCGGCGCCTGATTATTGTTTTATTACATTATAAATACTAACAAATTGCATGCATGGTATAATTATGTGTCGAGTGGCGCTTTCGTGTCGTAACTCTAGGTAGAGCCTGTAGAGATAAGGCGGTGATGGCGGTGATGGCGGCGCATCGGTGGAATCACAAGCAGTAGAGAGTTATGTTCAGTTTCCGTCAGCTCGGCGCGCACTTTACATATTAATGAAAGCGGCTGTTTGCCCTCGACCCTACTCGCTATAACTCCATCAAATTAACTCAAACATATATTTTACATTTTTATGCCCAATATCATCAATTACTTCTTATTTTAAAGAAATTATTTTTAGTAAAATTCTTTTTATCTTATCACAGCTAAGCCGAAGTTTCTATGAAATTGACTTTGAAACTTGTATGGAAAGCTTTCTTTATCTTTTTTGCTTTCTAATTATATTTATAAATATTTAAGGGATGTAGGTATAATTGTCAAATATATTTTTTGTAATAATTTTCAGAACAGCATAGCGCAATATATCAATTCAGTTGTATCTATGGTAATATGTTAGTTCCCATGTTATATTTGTTGAGCTTATTAACATTTGCTGACAATCCAAGTCTGTTCAAGTTCCGAGCTATTTGAAAGATTTTTTTGATTCGTAGAATCCTGTTAGTTTCTGGGAAACTAACCTCATGATCCTCGAGGTCAGCACTCCTTTTGGGCTATGGAGGAGAGCAGTTAGCAAGGTTTTCCCTGAATATTGTTTGGTTACACAAATAGTTAATATGTGTGTGTGCGTATGTGTGTGTGGTGTGGACAGCTGACGCGACGTGTGGGTCACACAACACGTGTGTGAACTTGTGGCCCTCGACACAACCGATCGATCGCCAAATGTAGGCCGAATGTTGGCGCCCAATGTGGGCCAAATGTTGGCAGTGCGACGTCACCCCGGGGGAGGCGCGCCGCCGGCCCGCGGGGTGGTCGAGGGCTGCGGCGGCGAGGGGGGGACGCTACGCAATTAACGTCGGGCGGTCATTGACCCCGCAGTACTTACTAGCCGCCGGTGCGTACCGATACAGATGCGTGTTGTTGTTGACAGATCGACGCGTGACGTCACACAGCCTCCATTCATCAGCCGCACTCGCTGATTGTTCCCCGATCGATTAACGAGCTCACTGTCAATGCTAGCGCTCACGCCACTCTCGACACTCTCACCACACACCCGCGACACAACCCTTTCATAACATCACTCACTCTGCTCGCACTCACTGCTCTACATGTCTGCTTCAGATAACAGGTGACGCCCTCTACTTATTAAACTCTGATAATAATAGCTTTTGTTATGTTGCTGTAATATCATATATTTCCATACGCCCCGTACGCAAACGTTGAGTGAACCAATTGACATTACTGTTCAACATCTAGGTACGTGAGCAGTATTATAACTTCCAATTCATACATTAATGTCTGAATCCTACCTGACATTCGCATTTTGTCGTGATGTTTATTACTGGTAACTATCGGTCAAGGAGGGTGCAAAGTTGACTTAAACTTGTAACGTTTCGAGCTCAATAATTTTCAATCTCACGCTCGCATTTCCCTGCGTCCAATAATAAGTGAAGCAGAATAATATGTAGTTGAGACTGGCGGTGCATGTTACTGCCAGTAAAAGGTTCAAGCATCGAGTGCCGGCTCGAGGGCTGGAGGGTGTGTCAGTGTTGTGCGAGGTGACGTGCTCACACGGAAAATTGCTTATCAGCGCCACCATGCGGCCACTCCAGGAATTTTAACTCATTTGAGAGTCACTCTCAGTCGACATCGGGTAGTGGACCTGTCATTATATTCAAACGGATGCACGTGTTTCAAATAAACCAGAGTTTTTAAAATAAATGATACCATTAAACAATAAATTATCGTAATTAGGATAATATACTTTCTTTAATATGACGTGAAAGTTATTGAAGCCGACTAATTCTAATTTAATTCAACAACGAGTATTAATCATGCCTGAGCACGTTAGTATTTATACATTTATGAATAAATATCCGTAACGAGATCATTATTAACACTCTGTTATAATAGTAACAGCAGTGGTGTGTGTTAGTAGATGACAGTGAGACGCGGTGATGTCTGTCTGTTCAGTGAAGCACATTCAAATGTGCACATTATCAGTATATTGGCATCGATCACTATCACCGGCGGTGAAACAGACGCGTGAAGATATTTAGTTATTCTCTGAAGTAAGTCGTTCGCTGATGACCGCAGTAGGCGCGCGTCGCGTGTCCGCCCGCACTGTTCCCGCGCTACATCCACGCACATACATACTTTCAGACAAATATATGTTTAACTATTAGCTGCCTCATCTATATACCGCTGCACCACGAAAACAATTCTGTAAAATAATTTGCTTTGTTTATACCAAAACGGAACATTTGGTTAACGTTCAATGTTTTACAAATCGCAACTGAAAAATGATTCTCATAAACACTTTAATTCTCTAAACTGCTGTGGTTTTCGGTTGGATCCATATTGTGTTCATCTATAGTATATAATGTATTATCTATAGTCTCTCATCACCGCGACGGGCGGCAGCACTGTGGGTGAAACGCGCCTCATACATGAACTAATGTTTGCATTCTAATGTGATTGCATTATTCTGTTTAAACGTCGCTGTCCGCACACCGTCGCCGCGTCGCTTCTAATTAGCGACATTTACATTTATAATGACGCATTACTCTGGGAACACATATTTGACAGCGACAATTACATATTTACGACTGTTATGTACTAATTTCGTAATGATATTGCCCATTGTTTAGCATACCTGCGTGTTTCGTGTCTGCCACCATACGTTTTGCGTCTCATTAACGTTAATACTGTATACGTAATCTTTATCTTGTCATAAAACGATAATTAAACATATCAATTATAACATTTTACTACGGTAGATCATTTTTATTATTTATTATCTTCCTAAATTAATAGTTAGTTCCGGATACGATGCAAACTGTACTACAAGTTTATAAAAAACAACACTAACATATAACATATTGTGTTGAAGCAATGCAATGTATCGCGGCGAGCAGCGCGCGTGTCAAGTGTTCGCGACACTAAATTGTTTTATAATGATATTGTAAGTGAAGGATCGAGGTGAGAGGAGAGAGGAGAGCCCCTACACTTTGCAGGAGGTTATTTCTTTGAATATCTGGTGCGGTGTATTAACAGGCCGTTACATTACAATAATATTGAAAGGCCGGGGTCGGCGCCGCCCTCGCTTCTTTCAAATTGGATTTAAACATTGTGAATTACCTTTCTTTGATTCGCGGGTTAGCCAAATGGGGACGATTTATGGAGTAGCGGGGTTCGGTCCCCGGGGAGGGCCGGCGCGGCTCCGGCCGGTAATTCACGCGCGCGATTTACTGCGCGTCCCGTGAGCGATGCCGACCCCCGTTTTAAATAGAAGCCGTCCCGTCCGTCGCCCGCACACCGGCGGCGCGGTCCGGCCGCCACCGGCCACCACCGGCCACCGCCGCCGCCGGACGGTATCGCGCGTTAATGCGATCCTATCTTTTAAATCTCCGGGAGAGGAAAACGGCGTGTTTCGTGTCGACGCACAAAAACCCACGAATTTCTGCACAAGATATCGATCCGGTGTGACGTAGCGGCCACCGCTCTGTGCTGCTACCGGCCGGTGCTTACTGGAGGTCACGTTACTTTAAACCGACGGTTGATTTGATTAAGTTTTACAGTTAGTAGTATGTTGTGAGGATGTCCTTTGATCACGTGCCCCCTCCCCCCCCCCCCCGCGTGTGTGTGTGTGTGTGTGTGTGTGCTCGCGCACGAGCGCACGCCCCCCGCACCTCATACATGTTGAAAACATTTGTTCTGCTAATATTCGGTACAAGTAGATGCGCGGGGGAGTTAGTATGTCGGTCGCGTCCTATGCTCGATTCGATTCACTTCGATTCACTCTTTATATTCCAAATAACACGAGTCACGAGCGGGGTCAGCGCGGACAAGTTTATGTGACAGTATTTAAGACAAACATTACTCACATGCATTCAAATATAGTAGCTGAAACGTAAAGTTGAGTAAGCTTCGAGCTAGATGCTCCATGATAACGTGTAGTAGGTGGTGTTGTTGGTGTGTGTGATGCGCGTGCGCAGTGATCGCTATCACCGCGCTCGCCTCCCCGCGCCGCCCGGCTCCGCTCGGCACAGTCGCACGCAGCGCAATTACCACGTAATTACGTCCCCAAGACACAACACTACTCGTTGTCACTTCATATTGTTGATATATCTACATCATACATATTACATTCAGTTTTCAAATCAATTAACAAATTCACCCCTTCATGATAATGGACAAGAATATATACATCTAGCGGCAACGTTCAACACTCCCTTGATTCAAATGCGCTCGGTTATCATTCATCTTGAATACTTTGATGTAAATGTTTTCAGTGAGCATTGTTAACTGCTGTTGCCGCTATAATTCTGTAATAGCAGTGTAAATATTCAAACGTGTGGTGGTCACCAGATATAATATGTCGATTATGTTCAGAATAGTGTATCTGTTTCATAAGTTTGTACAAAACAGGAACTATGTCAGGTGTGATAGTCGACTTTTATAAGTTAACAGTGTAAACACTTATAACGGGATGTGTATCAGAATGTAGCGCGGTGCATTAAGTGAGGTCGGCTACTGATAGATCGCCGGTTCGATCCCGCGGGGCTCGTAACTCGCGCGGAGGATTATCCACCAGCACACGAGTACAACACACACTACACACTGTGTGTACTAATACTAGCTCTATTTCACTAGTTAACTTCCGGAAACTGTATTTCAGCTGTATTTGTTGCTTAAAACATGAGAAGATAGTGCAATTATTATAGTTGACAATATAACAATTCTAAAGTTTTTATAGCTTATGTTATTTTTAACATTTTTTTTTCTCAAACGGGAAAGAAATCGTAGTTTTTAAAAAATAGTATGAAATTGAGTAAATAATATGAAATCGTCTTTTTACAACAATGTCTATTGTCTACTTAAATAAATGTAGTTAGTGATAGGTCGGGGGGTGGAATGGGAATCGTTTTTCAAATAAAGCCTCCGCACTACGTATTAATGTAGAGCGCTATCTGTACTCCGTAGGTATGTCATTGTAGAGCTTTTAAGAGTTCGCGTCGGAGGGTGACGGCCTCAGAGTCTCCCTCGCGACTCTACGTCTAGTGCCACTTATTTATGTCCGAACTAGAGTCCACTGCGTTATCGATTTTAACCGACTCTACATGTTTATAACTAGACGTTTCTAACTGTGCACCTGACAACGTTTCGTTTTCAATACATTTAGAAGTTTGTGTATGTAACAATAATGTAATGTTAGTTGCTCGATTGCGGTATCTAATGAACGGGTTCGTCCATAATAGTGTAGTTACACTATTCGGTAAATATCTCGCAAATGTAAAGGAAAATGTTTCCAAACAGGCGAAGTCGTGGGCAGATGCTAATAACAATCGTATCTCAAAAACCCCATAATCTCGGCTAGTTTATTTCTACACCTAATTGTGTAATGTTTCGCAATGGTACGTGTTTTGTTTAAGATCCGCGTCCAGCGCTCAGCTGTCGATTATTTCGGTAATAGTGCTCACCGTCCCGAGTGTACGGTAGTCACACTGTTGACCCCACAATTTAGATTCATATTACCAGATACAATTTGTGTGTACGCGGCCTATTATCTCTAACTATTACGTACGGTTAACAACAAAAATCATTGAACTCTCATTCATTTTCAATGTCACTGTCCTCACATAAATAGTGCGATAAGTAAATCACGCGAATTGTACGAACGATAAAAGGTCACAATTACTTATTATTGCTAGGGGATTGTATGCTACAATGTATGGACAATGTTGATCGATTGATGGGTTTTTGTTGTCGACGATACGGAGTGGTGGTGCGCTACTAGTGGTGCCGCCCACGTGTCCTCAATCACCGTGATGGCGAATAATGGCGATATTTGGCATCGCTCGCCGCTCGCCGGGCACCGGTCACCGGTCAGTGCACAAAGCGTGGCGCACAATGCAGCAGCTGCACCATTGTCCCAGCGCTGGACATCGCGACCGTTGGCGCGTGGGCGTCACACGGACTCACACCGTCACCTCGATACGTCAATACACGTGCTATATTATAATTGTAACGACACCCCGGCTCTCCTCGCAGTGTCTCCACACTGAGCGTCAGTGTCACTATGACCAACAACGGGGCTTCACACACCGCGTGAACTCTACACTTTATTTTATTTAGATCTAGTTTATGCATTTTAATGTGAACATTGATGACGTATAAGAAAATGGTTTTAAGTTCAACGAACATTGCGCGGCGAGCAGGTCAGATGTGATGGGTATTAGATGTTAAGGCTTCAGTGTATGCGATGTGAGGAGTGCGGTGACTAATGAGTGGTGTTGTTTCAGTGTCGGGGCGCGGTGACGTCAACTTCTTCAACACACAGATGGTGCTCGACCTGAACGGTAAGTACCTTTATGCTATTTATCTTCAATCTTGCTGCGTATTTCCTTTTTGTATGAAAGAACGACTAATTTCGGAGTTTATGTTATTAAATAAGAACTATCAACACACGTTACTGTCGTTAAGCATATAATATTTTCTCATATGGATAGCATAATATCATGAACGGTTTGTACGAAATTGTAATGTTACTGTTGAAAGTACGCGTTAATTAACCAAAAGACACAATGTTATCATGGCTTCTACGATCCCTATATTCCGAGTGCGGGTCGCGCGTTTGCCTCGTCGTGCTGCCTAATTACAATATGTGTGATACGAACATTGAATAAATATCCGTCGTAATGACGTGTCTGTGTGTCGGTGTTGCGCTCGAGTGTTGATCAGTCGTCGTGATTTACTGCTTCCTCCGACTGTCGCGTATACTGTGCTGAGTGTGCAGCACTCGTGTCGCTTAGTGTCGCGCCGGCTCGGTGCCGCTCAGTGCCGCTCGGTGCCGCTCGGTGCCGTCAGTGGCGTCACAGCGCGAGACGAAACGACGACATAATTAAATTATGATAGATTCACAGCTGACGGTAGTTTTTGTGCGGCTCCACGGCGCGCGGCGACACCGAAACATTTCTCATTTTCGACTAGGAGCGTTTTTTATTCGCGTTAATTACGGGATGAATGGTCGGCGGTGGTGCGCGGGCGCGGCACGGTTTTTGTCGCCGCGTGCGTCACGGCACTCACCGCGCCGCATTGTGCCGCCCCCTCCCCCGGCCTCCCCCCGCGCCCCCCCAGCCCCGGACTCACCCGGCGTATTATTCAAATCGGACGCGACAAAAAAGTGAAGAACATCGAGATTTTCCATCTGTCACAGTCTGAGTAACAACGCACAGTTTTTATACTCTGACTTATCGTACTGCACCTTCCGTACAACACGGCGCAAGCGTCGCGTACAGGTCGCGCCACACTCACTCACCTGTAATAACCTGCTAGTGTTCAACCGTAATGATACGTTTAAACAAACGATTAAACACATTTCTTGCCACATACATACATATACACATGTAACTCAATCATTGTGATTACGTGCACTTACTTCCAGACCCATACATTAGACTACTTGATAAATACACTTATATTATATATGTAAATATAGCTGTATAAAATCGTTTCGAACAATTAAACACGCAGATTAATTTATTTACTCGTAGTGTGGAGTTAAAAATGATACGATACGCCTTAACAACGTAATGAATCAAGTGTAATGCTCGTGCTCAACAACATGTATTAAACTATTAACGCATCGCGAAACAAATGAACAAGACGGAGAGTCTGACTGCAGCCGCGCAGAGAGTAGAGCCGGCCGAGGCGGGTGTCGCGGGTGTCGCGCGACTGGCCGTGAGTCAGCAGCTTCCACGCGTCAGTAGCGCCGGCCGCAGCCCGCGCCGCGCTGGCGCGCCTCTATCGTCTCTACCGGCTCTACCTCTACATATTACCGAATTATCTACAAATTACACCGCGTTTGTGCTTCAAACTGCCGCCGCTACCGAATTACGTGAACTCTACATGTGAGCCACGTGTGTGATACACAACACACGCACACACACACACACACGAGCGCCACTTGATGATAGAGTCGTGGTTGATTCCGCTTTGGTACAATGTAAACACAAACATGATTGGTTCAGTAACTATTGTTGTTAATTCTCCGCCAATAACGGTGATTAACTCGTTCTCTGGTCGATAAGTACTGTACGATCGATCTCTACACAGAGCAGGAGACAGGGCATTACCTCACTCGCTGATTCCGAGGCAGTCAAGCACTCATACTGACTTGACCTGCAGCCAATACCTTATGTCCTAAAATATTATCTATAGAACTGACATCACGGACATTTGTTGTTAACATTCAATAGACGGTCACAACACACCTCGCTCGGACATCGCAGCGGCTTCTAGTTGTCTCTACGTTATATCTCCTGACTAAACTACTATGCTCGTTGACATAAAATAAACCGCGACTTGCTAAGTTCTCAGTTCTGTATAAATGTGTTGTCGTTCAAATTCTCAGGTAATTAATTACTTGTTAGAGTTAGGAACAATGAGTATAATCTCACCTGTATTGCCTCACGTCGCATTCAAATGAACACGCTTTGGGCATGTTCGCCGCTGACTGCTATTGATTGCCTAATGTAATGTAATGTAATGTAAGCGCAGAATTCCTCGTTAGTTTTGTGCAGCGATGTGTCAATCAAATTCTTGTCTCTTACAAATGCAAAGTGTGTTATTCGCGGTGGGATTCCTCCGGCAGCGCGCTAGTGCCCGCTCGTCGGCGTCGCTCGCCCGCCGCACATAGCTCCGTGTAATTTCCTATGTAAATGTAATCACTCGAAAGCGACTACATTTACATACAGCCGACGACACGCAGCGACACAGCCACACACCGCGACACACGGCGCGTGTGCTCACATCCTGTATCTCGTTCACACCGTGCACCACCGTGTCAACGTTGACCTCACCTCGACGCCATCAGGTGTACAGCACTCATAGTTCATTCTGAACTACATCTATACGATTAACATTTTCTTAGAGATTAATTCAGCAGCGAATTTCCCAACCTGAGTGAAATATTTAACTCATTTCACGATCTGAAGTAGAGGTTGCGATCGTTGCACGAATAATAGCAGTTTTTACAAAAGTAATTATAATTAATTTCACGGTTCGATTTATAATAAAAGAAAGTAATTATACGAAGCGACGCAACGGAAAAATACGTTCACAGGTCAACAAATACATAGAATTTGTGTGACATCGAGGCGCTCGCCAAAATAACTTTTTGTGTAAACGTTCGATTTGTTGTGATTCGGAGAAAAAGTGTCGTCCAGCCGAGATATACTATGAGAGCCGCTTTCATAGTTATTGGACGATTGTGGCGCGACAATCGCTTTGTGTCGGCGCACTGTGCGCGTATTACACGGCTTATTACAAGCGAAGCGACGTCGCCGGCGGCGCAGTGCCACATAGTGCGGTGCGGCGCGGAGCGGCGCGGAGCTGTGTCGCGCGTCACGCACGCGTGCGCTTGCGACACAGCTTAGCCTGCGCCGTGATGCAGCCGACATTCTATACAAATGATAACGCTGCACTGACACTGTCTCAAATTCAACGAATAAATTGGTCAATTCCCGCGATCATCCGATACCGAAAAGCGTTTTCCTTCACCATCTGTAACAATAAGCTGGCACTAGAGGCTGCTGCGACACTCGGACGACGTAGTAGCAGACGTGCTTCAGTTATTGCTGCATCGTGACGTACGGCCCTGCTCATGAGGTTGTTAGTATGCAGCGTGATGATGTGATGATGTGCGCGGGCAGTGATGCGGCGCGTGCACTTGTTTGTCGCAACTGTTTATTTAATGAAATTAATTAGGCGAGAGGTTGTAGCGGCCGCGCCGTGCTACACCCAGGGCTGTCGCACTCACATCACACTCATTACTATGACACAAACGATGATGGTTCACTGTAGTCAGTCTCGTTAGCTCAGTGTTGTACGTGTGCACTAATTACTTAGGTTTCATTAAAACAATCATAACGCAGAGTGACTCTACTCTCATATAAATAAAGCTGGTTGTACAAGACGCGAGACTCACCGCCGCCGCCCGCGCCGGTCGCTGCTCAGCGGTCGTGTTTATGTTTGTTACCGTTTACATTTTATTACTTCTTCCTTCGATTTATCTTTCGGAGTTTCTTTTTCTTAATCCAAGATAGGTTTACGTGTAACATGGAGCTATTTGGACGAAGCCGGAGGTTTCATTCATACTTAGTGATTGACGATAGCGAATTAATCAATGTGTGTGTGTGTGTGTGTGTGTGTGTGTGTGTGCAAAGCGTTAGGACACATACATACGCGGTCACATACTCATCATCGCGACTATGTACTCGTATGTATCGTAACTACAAACAACGTCCTTCGCTACATCTTTCATAATAATTGACGTGAAACACAGGCAACTGACTAAAACAATTCACGTCGTTCATAAAATATTCAAGATCCGAGCGAGCGAAGTTCAAGTGTATCTCATTTTCTAACAAAATTACAATTTTAATTATTTCAAAGAAGTTTAACATATCTACATATCAAAATTAATTAAGTTTTGCATATTATACGTACCTAGTACACGTATACATCATTATTTTAATTATGAATATGATCCACGGAGCAATTATATTTGGACAGAGATTATGAAGTTCATTATAATTAGTTCTCCCCTTAGATCATGTATTAAGTAATAATATAATGAGTTAGTTTGCATACAGACAAGATGCTTATCTACACTATCGCGCCGCGTACACACTGGTCCGCGTACATACAGACGTTAGGCGCTCTACACACGCGCTACAAACGCGCTTATCTACTAAATGTGCGCTCGGCCTTTTACACATTACAATATCACAATATCTGCTTGCCTTGTGAACAATATCATTAAATAACTTGTACATCTGTAAAGTTCTCTCAGCATTCTGATGTGACAATAACAAACTACTGCAACTAGACAATATCGTCACGATCAGTGTGGTGTAGTGTGTCGCGGGCGCGCCCGGGAGCACCGGCGAGTGTTGTGTGTTGTGTGTGTGCGGTGTGTGCGCGGTGCGTCGGCGCCGGGCTCGGGACCGCGAGGTGAACGCGCTGCTTAATTGCTTATATTAATTATTATTAATGGTGATTAGCATATTAAAGCGGCGCGGCGCACTCCTGACCGCCGCCGCGCGGGTGTTTCGTAACGTTGCTTATCACACCGACACTCGTGTCTTTGTGTAACAGATAACATCGACCAATCACTGCTCACGTCTACTCACTTGTTCACTAATGCTACTCACAGGTGTCGAGCACACTCCACACGACCCTCGAGCCACCGTGTCTCTCGTCTCTCACACTAAGAGTTAACACGTTGTTGATGTTATGGCGCTAATATTTTACTAACTCGCATTAACTGGACATTCATGTAGTAAAATTGCATTTATGATACTATTTCATAAGTGCTCATCAAAATATTTAACAAAAAACGCTTAACTTATAATTACAAGATAAATGAAACATATTCGCCGCGAGGGTCTTAAATAAAACTTTTTTCTTCTTCTCGGATCAGTACAACTGCTACTTACGCGTACGTGGACGTGAAACCGAACGTCGTCTCATCAACATATTGTATTACACGTGGTGCTGTGACTCTGTGCCTATAGTTATTAGTTAACACTTAGCTAATAATAACGACGTGTCGACAATTTGCATTGTTCGCCGTGACTTGTTTAAATTGTTTACATATTCACAGAATATACTCGGTTCATTCAGTTCAACAGCGAAAAGTTTCCCAAATGATATCATCTCAAGTGTTTGCTAACTAACCTCAATCATCCAAAGTATAATGAAATATAACATGCATTTCTAATTAAAATCTTTGTAAAACTATTTTATTTTGTTCTCTATTACATGTATCGGTATTAGTATATTCCATGCAAGTACTAGCAAGGAGCCATCGATATGGTGACAAGTTAGTAATATGCAACACATCGCAGCTCAGCGGTTCAACATGACATTTAGGCGACGTTACGCGACATTCGCGCGCGCACAGAATAATCGCAACATTACCGCATGAGCACAGACACTGTGTCACTGTTGCGTACCACCGCCACAAACTTACATTCATAGCAGCCGAGCAATCGAGATGATATCATTTATAACATAGCATAGGATTAAGGCAAATACATCATTGAAAACATTAAAGGTTATCAATTATTGTTAGTTACATATTTAACCATCGTGAATCGTGTAAGTAACGCCTTCATATCTCATAGCAAGTAAATTGTTTCAGTAGTTTGACGGTCTCACTTCATCTACTAGCGAGTACGCGACGGTATGCACAACTAGACAGACTCGCTGGAACATGTGTGCACTGTTATCTGAACGTTTATACATACTGCGTCTGTTTCCAAGAACATAGAGTTAGAAGTAAGCCGGATTTAAATGTGGTGGCGTGTAGCGCGCGGCGGGTCGCCGCCGTGCACTCTCATTACGCATCTCATTAGCAGCACGCTGTCACCCGCACTCCCTAAAAACTGTCGTTCTCTAGTTATGGGCGCGCCGTGTACTGGCTCCCGCGAGGCCGCCGCGCGCCGCCAGCAGCGAGCACCGAGCACCGCGCGCCGGCCACCTCGCCGCAGCGACTCATCGTCATTTACATGTAGTTTTGGGCGACTAACTGTCCGCGGCGCATCTCTCCGTGTATGTATTTGCATGCGTCCGTCTACCTGCGCGCGCGCATCTGCCCGTATTTTTTCCTCGCGCCGACTACAATCGCTCTCGCATATTTCTTCTATTTCGATTAGTTTTTGTCGCCGGTGAGTCGTGAATATGGTTTGTGCGAGATTTATGGCAAAACGTGCATCAGTGCGCGTGTGACGTTACAATAGCGCCACTCCGCAGCCGGGACGTGCCGCTGTGTCCGCGCTCACCCCGCTTTACCTGTGCCATTTGCAATTATTTACAGGACTAAGCGTTCTCGAATAGTTATCGATTTATACGACGATATACAAATCGTTATTAGTTTGATTTGAGTGCGATACTCATCGGCTGCTCAACGAATCATTATAATTTGTATAAGTATTAGTGCATCGTCATCGAGCTTTTAATAGTTACAGCATCACGGACGGTGGATAGTGCCCGCCGCCCGGCAGTACCTGGTGCCTGTATTGTTGTCCCCCGGCACGCTCGCTCTGTGCCACTGATCGGCTGATATCAACCAGCTCCTCCGCTCATTGTGCTTCATATTATAAGAATGCTATTAAACAACCGCACAAATGACATGCCTTCGACTTGAAACGCTTATCTACCTTTAATAACAAATTCACGAGTTTGATTCATGTTGCTTTGGGACTTGTTAACATTTTCATATTACCCTATCGTGAGCCGACTAATCAGGATAATTTATTTGTGGAATTTATATTGTATATATGTGGAATATATAATTAAATAGACTTTAAAACCTAAATCTTACAAAGCGGTTAATAGCACTATGCTACTGGCATTAAAAGATCGTAAAATTATATCGATAAGTAATTTATTCGGGAACGGAATTGTTAAGGAGTCACACTATATACATACTTTGTCATGCATCATGCCAGTATCAAACGATAGAGATAGTACAAATGTGTCGGCGGCGGCGCGGTCAGTTCAGAAAGTGAGTGACATTAGTGTTAATTGCGTGTGAGCACTGCACACACTGCACACACTGCACACACTGCACATACTGCACACACTGCGCGCTGCCCACTGTGCACAACATGCAGATAGTGTGTCAGCTGCTCGCACATTTATCACATGATCGATGTTCAATGTGCGAGGAGGTGTGGGTGGAGCTGTGATGAGCGCATGCATTATCCGCTGAGCGGTGTCTCTCCTGTAGAGAACCTGGCGAGTACGTGCCGCCACTCAGTCCACTCAGTGATGAGAGCGCGCACTAACTTGCGCTCAACTCTTTGTTACGGACGGTTCACCAATTGTGCTTCGATGTCGTTTATTTTTTTGTTTTAATTAGAAGCCGGTTGATTGCGAACGTGCTCGTTGTTGAGCATTTGGTAACAGGACCGCTTCACAGTTGGCACTGAGTCACAATAACGACCGCTAACTAGCTCATGCTCCAACACTGCTTCATACTTTGTTATAAGAGTTACTGGTTGGTAGCACTCATCTCAACTTATTTTTATTTGCTTTATTTGAACTGTTTTCTGTTAGATAGCCTCCTTAATATGTAACTACAAGCTCAATTTATTGTGTCGATTATGTGTGCATGCGACAACACTAGTGAGTGAGTGAGTGTGGCGCGCTGTGCCGGCGCGACGACAACACCAGCATACAATAAATCACTTAGATAGGTACACGTGGCGGCTGCTTTTTGCGATTCATTATTAAATTAGCAACTTTACGTCTGTTGATTGACGTGTAATTTGAAGGAGCCGCGTGTGACGCCCACCGGCTACGTCGCGGGCTCACGGCGCGGCGGCGGCGACCAACACCCGCCACACAAAAACTACAACACTCTTGTTTACTCGATACCGAGAATTTCCCGACACATTGTTAATTTAATAGGAAATACATGATTTGCTCTATTTTTTCAGTGTACTTGTACATTATAATGAAACTCTTTGCTGTTACTAGATATTGGTCGCTACACTAGTATCAATTCCACGAGTTCATATAATGAACGTGCTTTAACATAAACTAGCGGTATTACAACGATAATGCGATATTAAAAGTCTTCTTTCCTTAAATGTTAAACAAACTGCTTCAGCTATAAATACACGTAACGGCGCTACGGTGCGGCAACGTGCACACACACACACACACACACACACACACACACACACACACGTCCCTACATTAGCTCGTCACTTGATGTGTCAATCGTTGTCTGAATGATAGTGTAGCTAGAAGCTCTATCACTTGGTCCCGCGCTGCTGCATACTTCACCTGGTTGTTGATGTAGCGACAGTTGTCCGACGTGGTGCGACCAAACGCGCTGATAATATCGCTCGTAACGCATTCATGTGTTATTATCTAGCGCTCGACGGTTCGGCCTATTCTCTGACCGACAGGTAGTCGAGCGCTGGCTGGTGTATTGTGCGAGCGCCCCGCGCAGTGATTGATATTGTGCATTCTGGCGCGGGACAAAAAGCTTCCTGGCAAAAAATGCGCGCGAACTATTTCTACGTATGCAAATCCTTTGTTCAACCTCATGTTCGTCCACGGGATTCTCAGCTTTATTCTAACTGTCATTCGATTTAATTTGGCGTTTTGTATGTAAGTTGCACGCAACATTTTTTATACGCACGGGCTTTAAGATGCGGTGTAATCTACGATGCTCGATCTGCGTGCGCTCGTAACATTCAACATTACAATATTTACAATATTCCCGCATTCTGAAGTTCCTGGAAAGTATCGAAACGATAGCAGAGAGATCATGGGCCCCGGGCACGTGACCCACGCACACGAGCGACACAGCACCGGGGGACCGACGTCGGTCGCCGACACATTTGCATGAGACACATTTATGTCGGAATTTGCCATCAGGTAACTATTAAAAGGTGCTCGTTAGTTCAACGATTAATTCTCTTTGAACATATTACTATTACATCGTTTTTATATTCAATTTGAGTAACTGTCTTGTGTACAGAAAATTTATTTAAACGCCGGACGACCATGTTTGCGAATGTGTGTATGAGGATGTATGTATCACGTGGTGTCAGCCCCCGTACTCTGTCGGTGTAGAGTGAGTGTCCCGGTGCAGCGCTGACACTGAACACGACATTGTACCGACACACCGACACACCGCGCACCGAGCACCGAGCACCTCTCATTATAATAATATGTACACTATGTTAATAACTCATACATACGCCAACTAATTATCTCATTAGAATATTATTAGCTCCGAATGTAACTCAGTCTCGTGTGTTAGTGTATATGTGTGTGTGTGTGTGTGTGTGTGTGCGCGTCGTAAACACTTATCAGTGGTATCATCTGCCGTCGTGTGTCTTCATTCGTGTATAATTACGAAGATAATTTGACACGAGAAGCGCACTTCACATCACTTTAGAATGAAAATAGCAAAGGCTTACAGTTTGACAGTGACGGGTCGTAAACATAAAGTGACGACGACACCAAGCGGGCTCTTACTTTTTACTGAAATATACTCACGTCAAATACCTATTTAATTTGAAGAACGTTGTGCATCACGCGTGCTGCGACAGGTTGTGAACAGTGGCGGCGGCGGCCCGTTACACTGCGCATGCGCCGGGGGCTGCGCACGCACACTCGCGCGCTAACTGTAGCTAAAGGTCGCGCCACCCTCCGTCGCAGGCACCGTTACCCGCTGACCCTCTCGGTGCCGGGGGGAGGGGGGAAATCACCTGACATTTGAGTTTTTGCGCTAATCGCGGGGTGAATAATGTATGTGAGCCTAGACGGGTCTAGGCCAAGGGTGGGGGTGGGGGTGGCGAGAGCGTGGAGCGCGCGCGCCCCATTCATCGCGCGCCGCCACCACGCACGCCATGGAGCCCGGTGAGTCCCGCACTCCTCGCTCCCAGCACTCCACCAGCACCACCACCAGCACTACCACAGCTCCTCACTACTGCATGTCTCGCACGCCGTCACTTAGCCCGCTCCAAACACCTTGCGGTAATCTGCTCTTGCGAATATACTTGCTAATTTTTTTGTTATTTACACTATTTACTAAAATTTCTCACAAATTAGGAAAATTTTATAATAATTACCGTCCACGTCGTGCCAGAGAAAGCGATCATTGTAAAAAATCATTCGGTTTGTGACAAAAAGACGCCGCGACTTTCTAATTTATTGCTCGAACGAAGGAAGCGTTAAGAACTGCAAAACAATCGAAAAGTAAAAATCGCAGAGATGTTAGTGTGCGCCACCCGTTACCGCGTCCTCTCACAGTCGTCACAGCCGACACACAGCGACGCGTCGTTTGATAATCCCTCATTATGCAATCTGCGACAAAAACTAAGGGGCCGTTTGAAAGCGCAATAAACTTTCACGCGACTCCTTTAAAAATGCATGCGTCTCAAGTGCGCGCCTTTCGTCCCTCCGAGCGCTCGGCGCCAGTGCACGTCTTACATCGTCGCGCTAAGTGCTCTGCGTACTGCTAGTGTAGGTCGTGGACAGTGGACGCGCTCGTCACAGTCCGCCATTGAGTAGGTGATCCACATAGGATCGCGTGCGGGGCGCGGGGGGCGCGGGGTCGGCGGGGACGCGTGACCTTTGCGAGGTCCCGTTACAGGCACCTGCAGGACGTTAGGGTCCCGCTACGCTCGCGCTGCTCATTAACTGTCCCGCACTCCCGCCTAGCTCGCGCCGATCATTCAATAACATCATATAAAAACAAATAGATTCGCCGAGCTCCAACGTTTTGTTCCGATTTCGTGCTATCACAATTTAAAAGAACCATAGACCGTTGTCAATGGATCATTTCACAAAACATAATTAAGTTTGTGGACGAGATCGTTTTTACGACAACCCGCGGCCGCTGCAGCGAGCGCCTTTCGTTTGCAGTTCCGCTGCAATCTAACTAAATTGAAAAGCGGTGTGCGTGAGTTCGATCCGGATCAGTCCACAGATTATATCGACCGTTACTCTGTGATAAATGAACGAGCACCGATACTACAAAAAAACTTTATAATGGGTACTGTTGCTCACGGCAATGATCAAAATTTGATCATCGTATCGTGTGGAGCGCGGCACGGACGCGGCGCAGGCGCGGCGCGGCTGCGGTGCGGCGGCGGCGCGGTAACGCAACGGTATCACAATGTGATTATGAGTGCGATGGTCGGTAAGTGTCGGTTGCGAACCAATCAGTTTCGTGCGGGAATCAATCGCGCCGTAATGCGTCCATCGGAATAACTCGAACATTCAAATGACCGCCGCATCACCCGCACTCATGCCGCCACGCCATCGCCATGCGCCACCGCTCGCGCTGCACCGTGAGATACACCCACAGTACCCACGCTCGCTCTATCATGTGTCAACTACTCCAACAACTTGATTAGAACAACTGTTCATACTCTATAATAAAATAATGGGCAGTGTTCAGTGTGACGTCATATCGCGATGATCTCACAATGATCTGAGTTAGTCGACGCGAGGGCAGTGGTACAGTGGTACAGTGGCGCAGTGGCGCAGGTAGCAAGCATTACATAAAGACGGAGGATTACGGGAGTAACGGTACGTGTTCGATATCTCGGGGGTGAGTGACATGTGCTGATATTTGTGCGGCGCGTGCGCAGCGTGCACCTGCCGCCCGCCTCCCCGCGCCGCCCCCCGCCCCCCGCGTGCCCCCGCGCCCCGGCGGGTCAAGGTCGCGCGTGTTGCGTGTACACTACGTCGTCGTCAGATCGACACAGTAACAAACCCCCCCCCCCCCCCCATCCGCCCCTTTTCTCGCACACCTCTCAGCTCCGACGTAACGAGAGGCTGAACGTGATGCGATCACACCACCGCTCTACATTTTTGTTCTCGATTAACATTTCAAGCCAAACACTACACTTATCCGGCACAGCCCGGCGCAGCGCGCATGGAAATATGTTCACCCGCCATTACACATTATAAAAAGAATTGCGTTATTATATTCGTAATGTTAGTGTAAAGCGTGCCTCTGTCGGTCCTCACACGAGCTAAGTCATACCAATCGACAAACTATCTCAGGCATAGTAGTATGTGTAGCGACATAACTAGCAGGGAGCAAGTTCCTAGTTAATTTGCGTGCGCCAAGCTCAGCGCTTTGATATGTGGAGTCCTCCGCAGCAGCTCGTAACCACTCGCCGCCTGCAGCGTGGCAGCGACTCTGTCGACTCTGTAACTTCCACAAATGTGTGCACATCATTCACTCATCGCTTTTAGGCTATGCATTATACATATATCATTTCAGAAATAGTTACAAAACGTATGAAACGCAATTCTCCTGACTGATCTAAAAATGCAATAGAGAGTCACTACAAAATTAAATGAGAGATATTAATAACAATTCACAATATTTATTCAGTAGTGGGTGAACTCGTCTAAGTGTGCCAGTACTAGGCGGCGGTGTGGTGTTGTGGTGAACTGTGCCGCAGTCTCGCACTCGTAAATATTGTCGAGTGTTACGTGTCCCGCGACACTCGCGACACGTGCTCACTAGTACTCACTAGTGCCTACTAGTGGTCGCTCCACACGATTCATGTTTTAATCGTTTTGATCGTGGCAGCTTTACACTGACACATTTATTGTACCGCTTTATAAATACCCGCAAATAAAACTGTCTCCCGCTGCCTCGCACTCTACGAGTCTACGACACTTGACCACTTCACCGTGTCATAACAACAACAACAGTGGTCAACAATCAAGTGTCGAACCTTGTCACCAGCCGACGTGTCTCGCCACAATCGCCGCTCAACTAGTAAGCATACTGCCTGTTTGTTAATCACATTCACTGTAAGCTAATTAAAGTTTAATTTAAGTGAATATTAAAAGTCATGAGTAATGCTGGTGTACGACACAGTACGTGCTCGCGCCTCATTATTGAGACTAGATGCAGAGTGTGTACTGGGTGTACTGTGTGTAGTGTGTGTAGATAGAGCGATACACGCGTTATAATATGTATTGCGATAAGCAGGCTAATTAGACTCGCTGTCAGTCACAGCGCCGCTCATTACCGCGTGTTGTTTACGACTGAGCCGCGCCGATATGCTAATTACTACCGACCACCGAACTTTACACTATGACGATCATGACGTACTGCTGTATAACTGACTTAATTTGACATAATAATATGTACTGACATACACTCATTCAAATTCAAAGCTACAAGTAAGTACTTCCAGCCTCGTTTACTTGTTTTAAACTTTATGAGCCTTAGCCTTACTGTTTAAAAGACTTATCCATCATCATAACGCCACATCTCCTGACATGTAGATGATCAGCAGTGAGTGTCCGTGCGTGGCAATGAGTCATATGAGACGTGCGGCTCAGTGAGGACGCGTGAGGAGCGAGGGAAGCCTCGCCGCGACCTCATCTACATAATGTGACGCTAAACCCTCGATGCTACAGTATGTAAATGCGCTAAACCATTCACGTCGTATGCTAATGCGCCGCCACTCGTAGTACCGCGCCGCCGCGCCGCCGCACTCACATCCCTTCACACGACGTCACACTGATCCATAGTGCTAGTGTTACCATGGATCCGTGTTAATATCAAGTAAGATGGTGCAGTGCAGAGTGAGGACACTCTCGGCTCCCAACACCCCACTAAATGAAGTATAATTGACCCGCGAGTAATTAGCGGCCACGTCTCGCGGTGGGAATTAATATGCTCGTGAATAATTGTCTAAATATTATAATGAGCTCGCTATTTTCAATTATCCGGTGCGCGGTAATGAGCTCTCGTACTGCGCGGCGCGGCGCGGCGGTTCCGCTCCGAATGTGGCGTGCTCCACTGTGGCGGCGGGCGGCGACAGTACAGCCGCGGCGAGCTCCACGTCACACCACCCTGTGTCCTCTGTTTATAATATTAGTGAAGCGTTGTGTCGCTGGCTCACGCCACTCACACCTCATACCGACGACATCATCAACTGCTCTACGCACATAACATTGGCAGCCTCGCAAGTAGAGCGTCGCCGCGCGCCGCCACTCGTCTCGTTCACAGTCGCTGTATTGTCGCGGATGCTTCAATTAATTAATTTCTAGACGTAACGTTCTAATGCAGAAGATTATTTTAATGAATGTGATGTATTGCAAATATAACCACTCCGCGCTCGTTCACTGTATCGTATCTGTAACACGCACACGCGTCAATATCACACTCAAGCTTCATATTTATGTATTCGATCACTTATTTAGTAGTAACTGTTAACAATGTGCTTATGAAGTGTAATTGAACATTATTTTCTCTAACGTATTGTAATTTACGCAGTTCGAAGTCGAAGTCGAAACCGATGCACTATCAACTTTATGTGAGGGGAGCACACGTAGCGCCCTCTGTACTTGTTTATATTAACATTTTATATTCATTCAATCATTTCTAATAAGCTGTAATTCTAATTACTCTCTTTTGTAACCTACCTACTTAAGACACTTATCAGAAAACGTCGCGCATTATTCACAAGTTACTGTTCATGTTACAATAAAATATATCTTATAAGAACAACGATCGTATTTGTATCAGATGATGAGATGACGACACTCTCATACTAAGAATATGATTTACGAATCTCAATTGGAACAAGTCTCATAAGGATAGGACTTACAAATTATCCAGTGCTATAGTCAGATCTCTAACAGTAACAAAATGGTGTGAACGATTTAAGAAGTCCGCTCAATAATATGAGATATACTCGTAATGTATGTGCAGTGGTCCGGGCGCGCGTGGTGGTGCGGTGGTGCGGTGGTGCGGTGGTGGAGCGCGGCACATTCCGGGAGCGAGTGTTTATTCCGCTTATCTGAATTTTAAATTCGCCGGCTCGTCCCCGCCGGATTCCTAGCGGTCTGGCCGTCCGTCCGTAAAAACCCAATCAACCGGCTATTTTGTGATGCGCCGCCGTTTGACACACGATTTCACTTTCGACCCGCGCCTCGACGCACGCGCAAAAACTCACAAGCGTTTTTCTACAGCCGCCGACTGTACCTGCATAAATCGTCACAGATTTACGTTTTTGTTGCGCTCCGCGATGACGCTCCTCCGTACGTCTCTACACCTACCAGCGGTCCACCAACTATGTACATCAACATCACGCTGCTCCACAGGGTACACTGTGCAGAGTAGTGCGCACCTGACCGTCCGTGACCATCAACTGCACGCGTTACGGGCTGTTGTTGTACTTCATATCACTCCTCTAACTTCACCATCGTTCTTTTTACGTCTTACCATATCCGATACGTGTGTGTGTGTAGGAATGTGTGTGTGGTCACGTGAGCGGTGGCTTCCCAGAACACCACCAATTTGTTGGTCATTTGATTTAATGTGGAGCGCCGCCGTGGCACCGCGCTCCGTGGGAACCTCGCCCGGGAACCGTACCGGCTACCGGTCACTCATTATATTGTCCACACCTACACTTGCGACACGCCTGCCTCTTCTGCTTAGATCCGCGTGGTGTTATCTCAAAGTGTTCGTAATTAAGTTAAAGTTACACCGTGTCTGACCGTGTCTGGCCGTGTTCTCATTCATTAACATCTCCCACTAATTATACTTTGTAATAATAACAATAAAGATACCTTCATACTTATTTATGGAGTGTTCACAAATCACAAATATACAACCTACCTCACTGATACCGTATGTTGTTACTGTTACATTAACTATAACAACATTTTTGAGTAGAACATTATTTATAGAATTCAAAAGAGCCTCAGCTGACTACAATCTGGTATTGTAAGTTCACTTTAAATTAGTGATATTATAATAATGTATTACCGTCACGCCGTCACACGGGCGGATGTTTGATGTGGTCGCGTGAAACAGTTGCACCACACATTCGACCACACACCGAATTATGCTAAATTACAGCCGCTCATAATTTGTCCTCATTTAAATACAAATTGTACGGTGTGTAAGGTGAAAGGTCACACACGCACACACGCGCGTAAAAGTTGTGGGTTCACTTGTTGTGGTGTCTTCACGTTATGTTTTATATAAAGTATTAAGTACATAACTTGATTTGAATTTGTAATTCTATCAAGCGTCGGTTGATTTTCGTATAGTATTTAAAATGGAGGTTTATACGCAGATTAATATTTTATATTTTTTTATTTGACGTTTGTCTCCGCGCGTCTCCGCCGCACCCCGCCTGATCTCTCTCGCGAAACGATCGGTCATTAACGCCACCATATTTGTACAATAAGCGATCATCGCAGTAATCGTGTTAAAACATCATCTGTTTTCATTTTTTTTCAATACATTCTTTGCTAATACGTGGAAAGGTATGCCGTAGAGCAAGGTGATTTATACTTAAAAGCATAACTTTAATGCAGTGTACGTTGTACTGCGTTACCCAAGTAGAGGCCGGGACGCGGGCGTCGACGGGCGGCGCGCTGCGTATGAACAGGGAGTAATTAAACTGTAATGATTTATCGGATGGAAATAAAGTCGTTTATGGAGTAGCGCGACGCGACAGACCCCCATCGGTCACCCGTATGTGTGCTATCTCCTGCCTTGCACTGGCACCATATACACAACATACATATTTTCGTAGTTGAATATTAAAGTTGTACATGAGACGTGGCCGGCTCGTTACAACACGCGCGTACCGTTAATTTCTGTTTGTTTATTGATCAATGACATTTGTAGAGTACGGCGCCATTAGATTTAAATTAACGACTGACCGGTGATGAACACGCTAACGACATTCGGCTCACGAAGGTCGCGAGCGGGGCGTGAGCGGCGCCGCGGCGCAAGTCAGTGCTGATATTTTGACACGTGTCAATTAGAACGATGCGAGCTAATTACTCGGCCGCAATTCGCATTCAAATCGCTCTGAGAGCTGTAATCCGCGCCATTGTTCCACGTAAACAATCGTTTCCCATCGCGCCGCCAGCTCGTCGATCGACACTGAACCCTGCGTCCACCGCGGAAGGTCTCGTTTCAGTTCGACTCGTCTGTCCGGACACACGGACTCTGTTAGTTTTTTTGGTGCTGCGCGGTGAGCGCGGGTGTGTAGCGCGATGATTAGAGCGGAGCGGAGCAGACCGCTAATTAAACGTAATGACGGTGTGATAAACAAACAAACAACGCCTTTGTGTCGCTCCTCCCGCGCCACCACCGCCGCCAGCACCGCCGCCACTGACACTCAGCGCCTCCAATACATTCATTACCGGGTTACGCGGCGCTCGTGATTTGAATAGCAGCCGCCGCAGTCGCGTCTCCGACCTATAGCAGCTAATGAAGCGGCCCGCGCTTTGTGTCACCCGCCGCTCACATCACACACACCACACCGACCACACCGCACGTCACAGTGGTAGTGGTAGATGCTGCAGTCTGCTGCACTCATTACATTCCAACACCCGACGCTCTGCACGGGCCACTGTACACAAACACGGGTATATAATACTGTGATACAAGAGTTCACATACTTACAAACAATCATAATATCACTTGTTTTAACAATTAGTGAATGCCTCGCATTGTGAAAGAATCTTTATATAATGAACTTTCTCAATAAGATAAAATATTGATGTGTGTGGTACGACACTACGTACATACAGTGTTGAGTGTTGAGTGTTGAGTGTGTGACGCGCGTCCATGCGTCACTCGCTCTACACTGTCGCACTCACTGTGTCTCGTCGTGGTAATGGAGCAGATCATGATACAATAAGTGTTGGCTCTCACTAAATATTCCATCATTTTATGATTTGCTGACTGAATATTGATGGTTGTTCTATTTGGCGTGGACTAGCATTTATACTTCTCGAACAGTTGCTCCACACACACACACACACCTACATACATTTATATGCACACTCAGACACTCGTAGCGGCGTGTAGTACATGATAGTGACAATGTAATGAGCGAAGGTTCAGGCGACGTGTAAATCGTACTTATCCGTTGTAAACAATTACTGCGCGTGTAATTATCCGCGTACACTGTTTCATATCGCACTTGTACCGCCCCCCGGTCGCCCCCGCGCGCCGGATGCACTTATTACTAACTAATGCACTTAATTCTACTTGGAAACGCACTCGTTATACATACATACATGTCATGTCGGACAATTAACGTGCGTTACACGCGCTCACTGCTCACCGCTCAGTGCTCATATCGTTCACTAGCAATAGCTCATTACCGCCATTACTATCTACCACCACTTCACATATACATAATATGTGACGCGAGTCTTTCCTCCTTTATAATATAACGTTACTTTAAATAAATTGTTGAATACTAACAAACTGTTACCTTCGCTGTGTTGATAATTATATCAGTACGAATAAATCAATAAGTCACCGCGTCACGGGGCGCGGGCGCGACATGCGATATAACATTGTAAAGATATTTTCAATTTAGCGCCACGTGTGACACGTGCCGGCGGCGGCGGCGGTCACACAGCGACGGTATTTATCTGAATAATAATAGAAGTCAATTTCACGGCGCATCTGTTTTTTAAATACTCGACCGAAATGTCCGGTAAACCGACGACAAAAACTTTAATGTACTTTTGTTTGGTATTTATATTTCGATTTAAGCCAGAAGAAAGGCAGCAATCCTATAAGTTAGTTTAATCATAAGGTCACTTATTTGCGTATAGTGGGCGGTGTGGTTGCGCGGGCGCACTTCCTTACAAACGACATCAACGCGCGCCGCTACGAGCACGCTACACACCGCGCTTGGGGACGGTATTGGTCAACTCGCACCATACCTGTAGCGCGGGCTGGATTGTGACATTAAACATGACTTACATTCAAATAAGAACATTGTTTGCACAGCGCCGTCGAGGCGGCTGGCGGTGGCGCGGCGGCGCTGGCGGGGCCGTGGGAGCTCGCGAATTACTTCCAACAGTTCCAACTAGAACTCGTAGCGTTCACCGATCTTATTGAGCATTGTTTATTGGAGCACTGCTCCAGTCCCACTGCTCATTCTTATTGGTATGTTATCTTCAACATCGCCGGTGTAATCCAATAGGAGTTGTTTGAGCGTCGGATATGATTTCTTAGTAGATACAGAGCGCAGTGAGCGCAGTGAGCGCGGCCGCAAGTAATTGAGTTCCAACGTTGTCCGTGTCGTGAAACGCACACTCACGCTACTGCCAGCACCGCTAGAACCGGCCGACTAGTTCGATGACATCACTAGGTGTAACGTGCCTAGCTAATTAATGACCGTATAGACTATATTGTATTTTAACTCGTATTGAAAGTGTCATGATAGTATCGCACGTATTATCACGTGGACGCTTCTGCAACAGATACACGCAGCGGAAGATATTTATAGATGAGCGGCGCGCGGTGCGTGCGCGCAGCTTTTTGTGCGCGGGCCATTGTGCGCCGCGTGACGTCATCACAACAATATCGGTGCACGCGGGGGGCGCGGGAGGCGCGGGGAGAGGGGCGATGACCCCGCGACGATTAATAAATTAAGATAACAAATTAAAGTAAGTCGTGTAGATGAGCTCTGTGTCTAGCGCCAACACTCCGACCGCCGGCCGACGCACTACTTCAACGGCCAGCACACCTTACAACATATGTGTTCGTCCCGAAAACAATCCGTGTTGGCGTGTTTACATGCGACATGTCACGTTTCTCACTAGTAGGAGATGCGATGTGTCGCTTGCAGAGAACAGAGTCCAACTATCCACTAGACACAAAGAAAGTTGTAGTACAATGCTAACAGTGTTGTGCGGCGGCTGATCGCTATCGACGCGGCTTTACATTAGCCTTTAAATAGAAACTCCTTCGTCATCGGCGCGTACCGCACACAATAGCGCGCGCTGATAATATAATCATATTGTAATTCGTCTCTGCGCCTCCACAGTCCTCTCCGCGACGTGTCACACTATGTCGACCGTGTATACATAGGTGGTGTGGTGGCTCGTGGTGGCGCGTGGTGGTGTGTGGCGGCGTGTGGTGGCGGTGATGGTCGTGCCGCTGACAGTAATTGATTGACGCGGCGGATGGCGCGGCGCGCACAAAGCGGATAATATCTTCATAAATCGATATTTCCTCCGCTAATAAAGCGATATTAATTATCTAGTATTCAAATCTCGGATGTTGAACATTCGTGCGGCGCTCGTGACCGAGCCCCGCGCCCGCCGCCCCGCGCCCTCCCCCGCGCCTCCTCTCTCGATTAATAATCGCGGTCGACGGCCGCGGCCCGATTATTCGAGCTCGTGCGATTAACGATTATGATTCGATTACTGTTCGCCGGCCGGCGCATTGTCAGCGGACTCCGAGCGAAGTCCCCGCGGCCCCTGCGTCCAGCCGCGCTCCCCGCGCCGTCGCGTCATGTCATCACTGCACCTGAACTCACCTGAACAATCACTTACTCCAACTAAATCGAACACTATATGATAGATACAAGACAATTTTCAGAAACGAACTAGTCATGACGAACTTTGTATTAGTTTTTGTTAATATGATGCCGGGTTCCTTCACAAATATAGATAACTTGATCAATGTTTGTACAGCAGGTATCCTTACGGTACGGAATACATAGATACATATTAAAAAAAATAAAACATATATATTAAAGTAATATAAAACTAAAATTAACGTGGTGCTAACTACGGTTCGTGTCTTATGCCCGGTTTTCGAGGCACATTTAGCGGTTTTTATAAAAGTTTTAACGCTAAATGAACCTCAAAAACCGGAGGTTATTCTTTTAATGTTCTTATTGAATGTACAATTAAATGCAATAATATATGTAGTGTGAACAGTTATGTAGCGTGAAATGATACAAGTGATCCCACCGAGTGTCCGTGCTAGTGTATAATAGTGTAGACAGTGTGTGTGATGTGTGTGGTGTGTGTACATCCGCGGTGTCGCTGGTGTGGCGCGACGTGTGACGCGACGTGTGACGATCAGCGCGCGACATCGCGCCGCGTCGTCCGCAGTCCGGCACACCGGCACACGTATGATACATCACATGTGCCGGTGGTCGGCTGCGATCTGCCATCAGATAGCGGCGCCGCAGTGCAAGTGTCAGCGCCACATCCGCCGCGCGGCGCTGCCTGCACGCCGCACGCTCAGCCTTATCACTTAGTGTCGCTTGCATTTTGCATCCAAACAATTGTATTATTATTGTGTCGTCGACAGTGGTTTAATTACCGACATCACCGGTGCACGAGCCGCTCGGGGCGGGGGGGGGGGGGGTTGAGGGTCGCGGGGCGTGAGGCGAACACCGTTAGCGGCAAGTAATACGATATGTATAGGTTTTTCAATAATTTGTATGACGTATAATGAGCGGCGGAATTATTGAGTAGTGCAGGTGTGCGCTCATATTGTCTGACGAAATGAACGCGCCCTCACCCACACACACACACACACTTATACACACGTTATCACACGGCATATATATAATACAACATAGTAGTACGACTTCACTTACAGTTTGATTAAAGGGTCGTTATTATAATCTACTAACAATGATGTTTAAAGTGAGTTTCTTCAGTGAGAGACTGAAAAATACATTGTACTTCACGACAGCATCTCACGTGCATGCAGTGTTACGATACATACTTACATGTTAGCATTATATGCACATAGTGTCGATCCACATCAAACATATTATAAACCAGTTTTCATCAACAAGTTCAATATTTCATTGTGATTATAAAAAGACGAAGAATAATAAGTAAAAATAATATATTTATCCTGAAATCATATCATGTTTGTTCGGCACAGTGTGCAGTGGTTAACGTGGTCACCTCGCCGCAATAACGGTAGTGCCGCGTGTGATGGGTTCGAATCCACTCGGAATAGATTGTGTGTGATGGCCACGAGTACCTAGTTGCCTGAGCCTAGTTGTAAATTTGTATATAAAAATATGTAACTTTCTAAAAATATATAAGTAAGTTTATCAGTTATTTGGTTACAGTAAAATCTCTGCTTATTTTGTAATCATATATCCGCGTGTGTGTTGTCCAATGATATTAATTTATTATTTTACTAGCTGACCCGCGCAACTTCGCTTGCGTCACATAAGAGAGAATGGGTCAGAATTTTCCACGTTTTTGTAACACTTTTTACTGTTACTCTGCTCCTATTGGTCGTAGCGTGATGATATAAAATATGCTTTTTTTTTCACGAAAAATATTCTCAAAATTATTTATAAATATCTCTTAATATAACGAAATCGCGCTAAGGCATATCCGCCATTAAAACAGTTGCCATGACAACGGAATTTTGTTAATTCAGTGTCATTATAATATTGATTATTCGCGACTTCGTTCGCCACCTGAATTTTACCGGGAAATTCGTCATTTTCCCGGGGTAAAAAGTAGCCTATGTCCTTTCTCGGGTATCAAAATATCTCCATACCAAATTTCATGCAAATTGGTTCAGTAGTTTAGGCCTGATTGAGTAGCAGACAGACAGACAGACAGACAGACAGACAGACAGAGTTACTTTCGCATTTATAATATTAGTATGGATAACACCCTCACTTTACTACAGAAGATTAAAATAAATCAACAACACGGTAACTGTAATTCCTCACTTTCTTTCTAATTCTAGTAAATATTTGGTATACTTATTTAAAATGATAATCACATTATATTAAACTAACGGCAAATGTTATCTATTGTGATTTGGATAAGGTCATTACTTCTTATTGACCTTACATGAAGCTGTTGGTTTCATAATCATAATTTTGTACTCAATTAACTTGTCAGACATGTGTTTAAGATCATGTTGACTGTATGACTATTTGTATGCACTAGTTTTTTGATTTACCATTTTTTTTATTATACAAAATATTGGATGATATAACAGCAGCATTCTGTGTAATATGTTAGAGGTATCACTATGTTAAAGTGAGCGTGTGCGGGGTCGGAGTGTGGTCGGAGTGTGGCCGGAGTGGCGGAGTGCGGCGGGAGCGTGGTCGGTGTCGACTCTCAGGTGTACATCGTACAATATTGTGCGGTGGAGGCGCGAGGGTCCGGCGCAAACCTCGTTAGCTGAATATGCACTCCAATCTTCGGCGGAATCGAATTTGCGCCCTCGTCCGCTCCGAGTGGCCTTTTAAAGGGCCTCGCGACGAGATGTTGATGGATTATTTGTGAAGTGGCCGCCCGCCTTTGAAATCTTTCGCGCGTTAAAACGGAGGTAATCTCGGCCCTCGCCCTCACTCCCGCCGCCCCGCGCGCCCGCCGCCCGCGCCCTGCACTGTACGTGTACACAGCCCGCAGCCTTCGTTTTGTTTACCTAATCATTTTATTGCCCCCGCCGCCCCCGCTCCCCGCCCCCCGCCGGGCCCCCGCAGCACGGGAGCGCGGGGCCCCGAGGCGACGTTGAAATTTATTTGAAATGTTGTAATCGGTGGTGCGACAGATGTCCCGCCGCGTACAACCCTTCAGCCGGCGCTCCCGCCTCCTGTACTACAAGCCGCTGTTACATTTATCGCGGAATAAAAAACTTGCCTCCTCCTGAGAAAACTCGATCGCAAGCTGCGTCGTAATTTTTACATTTTTTACCCTAAAAATGTGTGTCAGAGGGGTGTTGCGCGGGGTGAGGGGCGCGGCGCGGCGGGAGGCGACAGGTCCCCGCTCAGACGCGAAATCTCTTTTTTAGCGCAAAAACGCGGAGCGGAACAATGCCTGACCCATTTCCCGGCCGTGGGAAGGAATAACGTCTCCGCCGATACGACGTTTTTGTCATAAAAAATGCATTACCCCACATTTTAAAAAATTCGTCGATTATAAAAAAAGCGCGATGCTAACGCAACCATTGTTCGTTCGGGATATTGAAATTTCAAACTCGGAAGGGTGAGATTTATGTGTAAAATAACGGTTTTTTGGGAAAAAACGTTTGGAATCAGCTGCACTTAACATAATAAACACAAAAAGCTCGTTAGTCGGTTACACAGTGACACACTGCGCTCTTCCAGAACCCTCTCGTCGTGTTCTGCTCCTGTACACGTACACACTCGTACACGTCACATGATGATATTACCGCGTTGAGTACTGTTGAGGCTCGACGCAGACTATCTGCCATAGAGTGCGCTAAGAACACTAACCACTTGATGATCATATATTGCTCATATGACTCGTTATTACATTGAACAAACACACAGCGTGCTCACCTGTGGCTGTACAACACCGGACTTCACGTTCACTCGTGTCACGCCGGAGACCACCAGTGTTATACTTACACTTAATATATTATAACGTGTTATAAATGTTATCATTGTAATACGTATGTAAGAGGCAGACATCAGCATGTTTGTATTGATAGTAGAGCGTCGTAGACACTGTGTGTTTGTAGATACAGAAGTTATTATGTAATCTATTATATGTAGGTATGTAATGCACGTACGCGGCCAGGAGGCACCGAGCACTCGATATATGTATGTTGTATGTTCCTGTGTGTCGTCTAGTGTTGATGGTAACATTGTAATTCATGTTCGTGTCCGCACTGCTCATAGCACTGAACTCGACAACCTCAAGTTCTCTCCTGCTATCCTGACATTAGTAATATTAGTGCTTTCACTACTATCAGTTCAAACTATGCGCTACATTGTAATAGTCTAGGCATTTTGAAGCGAAGTATTTAACTTTAATGATGAAAATTATTTAGTTATTTTACAAATACGAAATACATAACGAGACATTGTAGATTATTTTTATAAACGCCACTGATAGAGATTGGTTTAATTACTTCATTGCTTGAGTTTTGTGTACACCTGGTATTATTCGGTGCACAAATCATGGATATACAAAACTATTTGAAGACTGAAAATGGGGCTCTATCTTCTAAATTGGCACTCGATCATGCCTGTGTTATTGTGTTGTTATTAATATGAAGTTTAAGTGTGATTGTTATAATTTAATGTAAACAAACAAAAGATACAGTAACTTGTAATTGTAGTACTGCAACGTAAACAAGAATATTCAATAACGGTATCGGTACAGTGTGTGTGTGAATTTATACGCAGAGCACAATCACTTTCATAAACCTTGAAACTTAAACTGCTTAAATGATAAAAAAACACATAACGTTAGATACCGCTTATTAATACCAGAAACTAACATGACATAATATAAGAAGGAGTTTTAAAAAGATTACTCATCAAATCTAGATTGGATATAAATAAATAGGACCATTAGGAAACACGATTTTTTTTTGTTTTGAAACGTAAACAACTATCGAATTGATAATCTTCTCTTTTACTTATAGTCGGTTAAAATTCAGAAACTGTTATGAAAGTGTTTAGTTTGTTATTGCGGTGTGAGTGGTGACCACAATGTAGATAGTGGCAAATAGTGTGGCGGCCGCCGGCGCCGGCGCGTGTCACCGACATCACCGCTGCACCGTCACCGCGCCGTGCGTCGCGTGCGCGTCCTTGCGTCTGTGTCTGTACGTCTGTGCGTCACACAACCCTTTGCTCAGAGTCGCGGCACGTACCATTGTGTGTCTGTATCTACACCACTAATGATCTTCACTCGCTACTCACTCCACTGACTCGTGCCACTAACTACTAACACATTGACAACTATCAGACTCTATCTACGAGTACACCAGTTATACTGTACTTGTGCTATTCTTTCGTCTAACTACGGAATATCGCACAATTTTAATACAAATTATGTAGATCTGTCGTAATACAATCATTTTATAACAAGTAAGACTTCGGTAGAGAGTTGCGGCAGCTTGCTACCATAGTTTACATTTATAATATGTATTATTTCACAGTTAAGTATAGTTATAGTGACTAGCAGTCACAAACACCAGCGAATGTTTCATTATCTGTGCGAAACATTACAGTTCTTGTGTCGTTGGTTGTAATTAATATGCATGTTTCAGATTCCTTCACTTAACGCATTGACTTACATTATAATCTTGATTTCCGTAAACGTTTACTTTACTGAAGTTTGAAATCTTTTCAACCATTTTTTATGCACTGCCACAAAATATTAATTAATTTTATGACTTAGGTCTGTCTCACAATCAGAAAATCAAGTAGGTTACAGAGTAACTTGAAACCATTGACTAAGCTGTAACCTAAATGTGAAAAAATTATAGAACATCATCACTGAGCCTTGACTAACACAGTGATACAGTGTGACACGTGTAACTGGTTCAGTTCCCGGTTGTGACGACGCTCTGTGTTTATTTATTATGATTTATTTAAGTTTCCAGCGAAGTGCGATGAAAGAATGAAGTCTTTTAAGGACGAAAATCACAAACATTATTTGATACTTATTAATCCCTATTGTTGTACCTCGACATGTGTAGTTGTATCATATGTAACGACACGCATGTAATGTATGTATATCAGAGCTTTGTGAAGCATCACGATTATTCACGATTTATTCGATAGTGAACAGTTAAGAGCTCTGTAAGTCTGTACACTCTGTATGCATCGAGTGTGAGTAATATGTGTATTGTGCACTGTGAAGTACTTCTGCGACGCTGTACTCGCTGCAACTCGGTGATTGCACTATACATTGATTGATATTCAGCAGCGTTTCCAAATAATAGAGTAACGAGATTGTCGTCTCGACAGTTACTTTAAAGTGTTGGTGGCGAGCGCTCGACGCCGGTGTGTGTGTGTGTGTGTGTGAGTGTGTGTGTTTGTGTGCGGAGTGTGTGGAGAGCGGCCGAGTGAGCGCGCGAGTGCGGGAGTGCGCGGAGGACGGAGGGAGCGTATGCAAACGAGCCGCGCCGGGAGGCGGGCCCGCGCTAAAAAACGCCCCGCGACGCGCCCTCCCCTCGCGCCCCGGCCTCACCCCGCGCTCGCCCTGTACCTGCGCAACGGAAATTAATAAAAAACTGCCGCAATCTGTTCCGCGCGACATGAAAAGTGAAACGGTGAAGGGTGATCCGCGACACAATGCAACCCTTCGCTAGCATTGTGCGCGCGCGCACCCCCCGCGCCCCGCGCCCCGCGCCGCACGCAACCCCTGCCGGCGAACACGTGCGCGTGCGCGTATGTAGCGACGTGTACATACGCTTTGTGCGAAAGGATAACATTTCACTTTTAACGAGCATCGGCTTTGTATAAATCTCACTAGTATTACGAGCCGGTCGCGACTCACCTCCACACCGCGACCACTCTGCGATACTCAACTACTATTTATGTATATAACTGCTATCTTGTTACAATTAACTCGTATATTTGCATGCGTTGCAAGCTCGTCTACTTTATATACATTGCGTATTACGTATTTAATTGCATTGTACATCGAACGCAACAAAAGCTGATATTTCATACATCGAAGCACTTAACTTGTTAATGATGGTCCTGCAACAAGTCCTCATACTTGTTTAACTTAGTCATTGTAAGAATTAACTACTTAGTGCTAAATAAAACATGGTACTAAACGATACAGGAGGGACATTGTACAATGTACAGGCAGACATCAATCACCTTCCACAATTATTGAACAGACATGATATGATAATATTATGTTGATATCTTGTACAGAAGTGATTGTTTTATATTTGCTCATTTTCTAATTATCTCCCCGAAAATAAATGATGGTCGGCTTGTATGCCTGTTCCAAATAATTTAAGATCATTGAATTGGCGGATGATTAGAGAAGATTGGCGTCAGGCACACTTCAATGTTTGGTTAAATAGCCCCTACAATCTACATACACACTGTATAATGCATAAAACTTGGGTGATCAGTGATAACATTATTGTGAGTAATTAAACAAATACAAAGATAAATAATATATAAAAAAATATTATTGGACAACTCACACACACAGTTATTTGATTTCAAACTATGTTTTATGATAACCAAATAACTGATAAACATACTAATATAAATTTATCTTATTATAATTTATGAATTTACACCAGGCTCATAACAAATACTCGTGCTATCCACAAAGATATGTCCCGGGTGGGATTTGAACCCGGCACACTCGGCGCTACGGTCACTGCGGTCAGGTGATCACTTTAACCACTGCGCCAAACGTGCATTTAATTAGTAATTTAGTTTCGTCGGCATATATTATGACGTCATGGACAGTGTGGGTACATGACATGTGGAGGCGCTGTGTGTGTAGTGTGTGTAGTGTGTGTCGCACGAGGTAGAGGCACGTCGGTGTTTGCAGTAGTAGTTAGAGGCGGAGGGACGCTCGCGCGGAATGCTGCCGACTCACTGAACACAAACAATTTTTAATGTCGTATCCGGAGGGCGGCCGAGACTTGCTGAACAAACTCACTGACACACAGTACACTGTACACAAAGTACACGGCAGACACGCTCCCTCCGGCGGATGCTGCGCTTTGATCTCACTCATCTCATATGTCCCTCCAGCGAGCCGTCACCGCCACCGCTCGGCTCTCCTCATGCAACAGAACACTCTCTCATCTAAGGGACGACTGACGACCATTGTCCGAACGGTCTATTTATAAAACTTGTTCTACTCTAACTAATAGTTGATAAGCGATACGATGTGACAAGAAACATGACTAAGGGTTATTGCACATGTATATTTTATAATAATTCACATGCATTGTTTTGCTTTATAATTCTTACTTGTAACTTGACATTCACCATATTCATCGATTGAATGCTAGTACCTAAATCATATTTAGAATATAACTTCATAAACAGACAGACTATTACTTCACATAACTTGACTATACATATAGCCGTGCAGTCTGCTTAGTACTCCCAACATAATTATAACATTTTAGACTTAAACGATGACCGTTGTCAATAAAGTAATAGTCACTAGTGTTAGTCGTTTGATGGTAGTTGAAGTGAAGCAGTGTGTCCGTGTCTGTGTGGTGATGAGTGCAGCGCGGTCATGTCTGCGATCAGACGCTCGTTAGTCTTGCTAATGTTACTATTGAAGTTCGGGATTGAGGCCGCCATTAAACGTGATTAAAGCAATTTATAATGTTTATTCGGCCGCGATATAAATGATTAAAGCGCAAGTCGCGCGCGGCCCGCATCGCCTGCGCCCCGCACAGATATCGGTGGCACGCGTCACCCCGCGCCCCGCGCCCCCGCACCACGCGACCCCGCTTATTGTTATATTAAATAGAGTTAACTGCCGCTAAAGGGTTGCGACGCGTGGCTCGACCCTCCCCCGCGCCACCCCGCACCACCCCGCGCCGCCCCGGCCTGCGCCCGCGCCACGACCGGGCGACGAGGTGTACGGATGTGTGCACGCGCCTGCTGCGATTTCGATTTCGATCACTATTGTGTTATTCATCGCTAAACTCTTTCTCTCCGCCGACTATAAAAAATCCGTTGTCGTTTAACAAACATCGACTGCAAACGTCCCGCGTGTCAGATGTCAATCGACACGCAGACACTCTCATTACTTAGTAATCGACGCGTTATTCGAGTCGCTTCAAAACGACCAACTTGAACGTACAACTGACAAAAACTAGTCGTGATTGTCGTCGCTTTAATTAAATAAAACATTACAGCATTGTCAGCGATACGACCACTCGACCACTCGACCAGTCGACCACACCGCGGTCAGTCTCCTCTCGGGAGCTGACGTCGAGCTGCATTCCTTTATTATGTTTCAATACAAACAGACAGCTCAGATACGTTTTAAATTAAATAACAAGTAAAAGTCGCTACTCGTATGACCAAACGTAGAGTTCAAATCAATTTGATTTTGGGTAAACCTTTAAACTAAAACAAAACATCAGGAAAATATTGTTGTTGTTTGTTATGATAGCGATGAAAAATATGTAACCAGAAGACTTTAACGAATAGTCCTAGTTTGGGATGACTCCGTCGTTTCTTTGTGCTCGCCTTTAACTGACTTCTTGTTTTGGGTGGTTTAGGGTCTTGGATCCAGTGTGATGATTCATTAGGGACGAAGGATAAGGACTTGGTGTCTATTGATCGTAACGGTTATTAAATGGAACATCAATCATCATTGAGTTAACATCGCAGTACATAAGCGGAGCGCGTCGTTATCGTGTGGACGGCATGTGTCGCGCAATATCGCGTCGTGCAATAAAGCGTTCGTCACACGCTCGTATATCATGCCGGTTTAAATTAAAGCCGTCACGTTGTCGTGTCGCGCTGATCATTTGCACAATGTCGCGCGCCGCCCATATATCACGCGTCAACCCTTCCGCGCGGAGCCCCCGTGCCGCGTCGTACACAAATCAGTTCGTTTTTTAGCGTCGCTTGATCTCCATACGCCGCGGGGTCGCGGGTGTGAGGCGCGGGGCGCGGGGGGCGCGGGGCGCCGCGCGGGCCAATCGCGGCGCGCACATCTACATACGACACATTTACATACGAGTGGCACATGTAAATCACCGCGATACCGCGGCGTGGCACCGAGCGCGCCCTTATGTACTGCGTTCAACCCTTTCTACGTCGTTCAGTGACGTCATCGCGTGTTCCATTTTTGCATATTGATCATTTCGGTAACATTACAGTATGTCACTCCTCTTTTATATGTAGACTTTGGCTTTTTCCGCTTTTCCATGCAAAGAGTAGCCATCATTCAAAACCATCAAAATCAAATCATTTATTAATTTAGGTCAAATATTGACACTTGTGATAGTCTTTACAATCTACCACAAGCTCGGAAAGGGGGTAGAGCCTTATGAAAAGAACAAGCAAGAAATTAAAGGTCACTCTTTTCAATCTGCAAAAGATTTACAATGTGGTTGATACAATAATTGATCATGCGAGGATCATTAATTTAAGAGCACATCACATTTTTTATCACTTAATTACTTAATATAGGGATACTAGCTGACCCGCGCAACTTCGCTTGCGTCACTTAAGATAATCATAATTTTCCCCGTTTTTGTAACATTTTTCACTGTTCCTCTGCTCCTATTGCTCCTGCTGTCGTAGCGTGATGATATATAGCCTATAGCCTTCCTTGATAAATGGGCTATCTAACACTGAAAGAATTTTTCAAATCGGACCAGTAGTTCTCGAGATTAGCGCGTTCAAACAAATAAACAAACTCTTCAGCTTTATAATATTAGTATAGATTAACATTATTGTATTAATTTATTTATTTCGTATTGACGGTCGATGGTCAACGAACCGAATCCGAGACAACATACTAAACTGTACATAGCCAGCGTGGTCGTTGGCCTCAAGGCCTAACCCCTCCCAAGTTCGGGAAGAGATCCTTGTCAAAAATTAACAAAATAATAATAAAATATGAATCCCTAACAACGGCTAAAGATTCATATTAGTTAGTTTAACGCTAGAGCTGCTGCGTTGAATAACTCGGACCCTCGCAGAATAGTTTGTTCGTAGCTGTACCAGTATTAGTATGTAAAGCCACCCTCGAGCCGCGCCTCATACAAGTAACGCGCCGTGAAACGACCCGCTCAATTGTAAATGCAAATAGCGAGTTAATCCAACATGGCGCGTGCACCCTCCGACCTCCGACCTCCGCCGCGCCGCACCACGCTGCACCACGCTGCACCACGCGGCACCACGCTGCACGCTCATTGTCTCCATACATATTGATTAGCGCGGCTCCAAACACTCAACGCTACTCACTACTCTACTATTCAGAAAGAAATCATTCCAGATCAGCAGTGTAACATTCCAGCAGTATTTTAAGGTAAATTAACGGCGTCCCACAAAAGTGTGAAAGTCAACATAATTGCACCCTCAATAAAATATGCTAGATGTGACGTAGAGACAAGTGTCGAGCACGTCGTGCACTCAGCGCCGCGCACTGTGTGCAGTCTCACTGACGAGTGACGTCACACGCTCACAAACGACATAACAGCTTAATATAATATCAACCTTGTTCAATCATTCATCGAACATGAAATGGTAAGGAAACGCTTAATTGTATGAAACTATTCACACAACTTACACATTCACTCGTAATAGTGTTTTTGAACCGCGGCAATATTTATAATATCTAAGTGAACGCACTTGAACATACATCACGACGACAACTCATCGTCAAGTGCTCCACGATTTACACAAAACATGTTTGACAAAATAAATAAATATGTTGTTCAGTAAGTAGTCGCGCCCTCACAAAGACCTCTCTCGGCGCATTCACTCAGTCGGGCTCTCGGGCGCTCGACCCTCGGGCCGCGGTACAACCCTTCAACGGTCGCCAAATCTTTAATTAAATATGAGTGAGGTAGCGAGGGTCACGACACATAATAAAACTGCACAAATATAGAAATCACGGCTCATAAAAACCCCATAACAACGGCAAAACACGCGGAGGGTAGCGCCGCTACGAGCTGCTACGCCGCGTAGCACCGCTACGACAAGCTGTGCAGAGCAGTTATCAATGTCAGCATTGTACGCCTACAACGACTCATCGGTTTATGACGAATGACGATCAATTAAGTGCTCACTGTGCACGGACCGGCAGTCGGCACACTTCCCATCGGCCATTATCCCTCATTAGGAATATTTTAAGTAAAGTTTACCGAGTACGAACTACATCGAGACGACAGAGACTAGAGAGAGAAGTGAGCTATAGGTTAACATATTATTATGCGTATTGAAATGTGTTTGTTTAACTGGTCTTCAATACAGTTACTATCAATAAGATGGCACTCTCAGTATGAGCATACAAACAGTTCCTAAAAAAACATCGGCGGTGCACGTTACCGTTAACATAAACACGATTATTCCGTTTTAAAGAAGAGGAGCTCTCACAAAGGAGCGAATATCTTATTCAAAGTAGCAATATGTTGGCGCCTAAACAAACAGCCAGCACATTACGTAAATGCATTCCGCGATAGAGATGCATGAGAGTGGCCCCGGCGCGGCCGGCGAGTGAGGCGAGCGCCGGACGCGAATTAAACTTAGATCGAGCGGCGTGTTTGCACACATTACCATTACAAAGGCGCCACACACACATACATACACCTTCATCGTGCTCTCACATACACACACACACACACACACACAGTGTGCTGGACTAGCTTCAAGAGTGACCACTGCCTTGTACAGCATACATACTAGAGCAGAGCGTGTGCGGAGCGCGCCGCCCCTATCACTACATCAAACAGGAGGCAGCTCTTTCATCTGTTATCAACCTCCACCGACACACCGACGCACCGGCGCTACACCCGAGCCGCGATACTCTTTAGATTAGTTCTTTTGTGAGCTGCTCGCGTATCTGCTAATACTCGGATAGTTAGATTGTCGTGTAACTGTACAAACAATATCACCGGAACAATAATGTTATTGTGGCACGTTATTGTGGAACAATAGCCGCGATGATTAGCACCATCACTGTGGACTCGCTGTGTTTTGTCTCCGCGCCTTGTCGGAGGCTGCATCTCGCGCGCCGCCAGATCACCGGAGATACGACGACCGTCCTATTATTTATTTCGTAATAACTCAGTAACGAGTCGAGGCACACGCTGCTCCACCAAGATCGTGTTTTTTTTTCAATCGAACCCGATATCGGAATTCGCGCATCGGTTAGTCGAACCCGTCGCTCCCCTTTCCTAAAAAAATTAAACAGCTTTTAAACGCGCATCGCGCTCGATCCGTTCGGCGAAAGCGAAAAAAATTCATCTCAGGTAATCGAAATAATGGCGAGGTCGCGCGAAAAAAATTCACTAAGGGCGGAAAAAGAAACGGATTCGGGCAAAAAAGTTCAAAATTTTAATTCGACGGTTGAGGGTTGAGCGGGGTGGAGAGCGCGGGGCGCGGCGCGGCGCGGGGGGCGCGGGGGGCGGGCGCGGGCTCGGGGCTCGCGCGGCGCGGCGTGTCGGCAGTGTGTCGCCGCGCGTCGTGCCGCGCACACAGTCGCCCGCTCCGCACACGCTCGCACGCAGCGCGCAGTACGTGAACACAGTACGTAGTCCGGACACACACACGCGAGCGCCATGGTCCTGTCGGCGTGCGTCCGCGCAGACACGCGCGCCTACTGCTCCGCCGCCTACCGTGAGTACCACCACTGAAACTGAACCACTGTGTGCAGTGTGACCACACTCGTCTACATCGTCATACTGTGCTACCTAATGTGTCAATATGTGATGTGATAGATGTATAGAGCTTATGTTGTTTCCTTCATCTCTTACGTGCTATGTGCTATCGGTCAGTTCATTTAATTGATTGAAACGTAACATTCAAATATATTAGAATTTCATTTCCAAATCGTATAAATTTTGGGTATGTAATAAGTTAGTTTGTATAAGTTTTATTAAACTTGCGTGATTTCAAGTGATTTCTATATGAATACTGAATTGGAGTACATTAACAATGAACCAATAACAAATATCACTAAAGACATAGTTAATTTGTGTCGTACACTGATGAAAGTAATTAATAATATTCAACCTTCCTAAATATTATGAACTAGCTGACCCGCGCAACTTCGCTTGCGTCACATAAGAGAATCATAATTTTCCCCGTTTTTGTTACATTTTTCACTGGTACTCTGCTCCTATTGGTCGTAGCGTGATGATATATAGCCTATAGCCTTCCTCGAAAAATGGGCTATCTAACACTGAAAGAATTTTTCAAATCCTACCAGTAGTTCCCGAGATTAGCGCGTTCAAACAAACAAACAAACTCTTCAGCTTTATAATATTAGTATAGATATAATATTAGTATAGATGCGAAAAGTTTAGATGTTCGAATGTTTGATATCTGCTATTCACGTCTATATCCTGCGTTAACACCACAACCTCGGGAACTGTTCACGCGGACCAAACTCTAAATAACACGTATGTAAGCTAATTAACATGTGAGCTTAAAACAATAGCCAACAATTGAACACTATAAGCATATTATTATGTACGTATTTATGAAACTTCGTGCGTGTATTCATTAGCCTGTGTATTTATATACATAACGCATGCATGCACCCTGCACATGCATTATTTTCTTTATTTTTTAAAGACAACTCCCGCACTTTGATTTGCTATTGTGTCGCGAGGACATTTACGTTTGTTAATACAAACAACGAGCACAGAGTACCACCAGGCCCGGAACAAGTATATGTGGATCACACCAATATTTGTTTTGTGTGGGAATCTAACCCACGACTTTAACCACTGCGCCACGGGGGCCGTCTCAATTTCGTTATATTACTTCATAATGTATTATTATTATATTTGATTTATCGCTTATTACGTAATAGTGTAAACAAAGATCGAGAAATTCAACAAGTAGCTTTAGTGAGGACGTGTCTCACACCCACTGCAGCACAACACTCTTTTGTTATTTAATTTTATCTGACACTTTATTAAATCATAAAAAAATGAAAATAATGTCATCACGTTCTCCGATGTGGCACTTTATTAATATTATATTAACTTTTTATCATCCCTATTATGGGTACAAAAAAGTAAACGCTCTTTGTGTTTTAAGGAAATAAAAGAGATCATTTTGTTAATAATGAATAAAAAAAAATGATATGGTAGTGTTACGTCTAGCTGAAGTTGTGTCGATGTACTTTGAGTTTTTACACTATTGTACTTTTAGCGCGGTAATATGTCGCGTCATGTCATCGTTAACTCTTAATTAATGAAAATGGAGGATTTGGCGACGCGTCCCGGAGCGCGGCACTAGTGCTGGCCTCTCTCCGGCGGCGGCACAGCACTATTATTCAATGTTAATGCGCAAAAAACACAACAACTGGCGTTTTTTATAATTGTGAATATTTCCACCCGCTACACGCCCGCGACTCTTTCCGTCGACTGCACCCTTTTCAAGTCGGCGCACAAAAACTCACGGTGACGTCTCAATGCGCTCACTTTTTTACGCATCAATTTTTTACTCAACGAAGGATACATCTTTATAATTTCGCGAATATTTGAATAAATGAACATTTGTGTCGACGCAAATCCTTTCTGATCCGCGCGGCGCGCTTGTGCCCGGATTATCCGCGGCAGGTAGCACCGCCTCGCTCCCACGAGCACCTCGCACACGCACACTTACACCTACGTGTGATGTGTCCCATGTAAACCTCATAATAATAATATATGATATTATTATAATTAAAGTTACATTTAATACCTCGTAGCGCTGCCGTAGCCTCTCGTAGACATGTGCTACGAGTTGTACTTTAGTAGTCAGCCCTTTTGTTTAAAAGCTCCGGTTATTAAACAAAAGATTTACTCTTTATAAGGAACGTTTTCATTTACCAGAAATAATTTTGTGAAGTATCACTTCACAGCAACTAGCTGTGTACAAGTATTAGAATGTTAATGGTTTGCTAGACTTGTTAACGCGGACGGTGTCTTTGTGACTACATAAATATAAATGACAAAAGCTGTAGTACAGTAATGGTAATTAGTAGTAGCGCGTGTCAGGTCCCGCCGCCCGCTACTTACACTACGTTCACAAAATAAAGCCGGATGACACGGAGTCGGCTTTATTTAGTCTAATCCGCGGGTTAATAAGCATTACGTGTAATGTGATGATGATGCGCTGGCTTCGTGCCTACAACACGGCGACACGACGCGGCGGGCCGGTGCGGCGGCGGCGGCGGGCGCCACACCGCTCGCTTATCCTATTAATTAGTATTAATTCAGGAATCCGTAAATCAGATAATCCGTTTAACAACACGCGCGCTGTCCCACCACACATATGTTATTACAACACACTGAACCCCACAGCGCCACAAGCCGCCACACGCTACCGCTACCGTCGACACTTTGTCCACAAACAATCATCGCTACTAAATATTGGAGTTTACGTGTTTACCTACTCTTAACGTATGCTACTACTATAACTATCATACTACCTAACAGACAACACCAGAAGAGACTAAACAGTCATATCAAGTTACCTCCATAGACTAAATTAATGTATAAATGATCAATGTTTATTTGTTATAACAAGTGAGCGCGGTATTAACGCAATGCTGGTGTGACGTCACACGCAACTTATTATAATGATAGTAATTATTATATTATCACGTGTTATTTGTAAGATATATCATTAACGAGCGAATAAGTACATGTAATTATATTCTAATTGAGTTTTATTGTAATGCGCAGTCGTCACAGGCCGACGGCGGCGCAGCCCGCCCTATGTCGGCCGCTCTGCTTACACTTAATATAAGCGTTGTATTTAAACAAGGCACAAGTTAATAATAATAATAACATAGTCCAACCACATCATATATTATGTTGTCAACAAACTGCAAAGTAAACTCTACAACATCACTTAAATCACATTAATTATACTTTTAATTTCGAAAGTTCCAATTCAAATTAAAAATTATTTATTATGATGATGATGATGAACAAAAATATATTCACATGTCTGGAAGTTGCACGCCATGCAATATTAAATGACTCACACAAATCATAGTGAATAACTTGTCATGTTATTTATATACAAACTATATGTGTAGTGTTGTGTCTAATGTTTTAAATGTTGTATGCGCGTGTGTTTGTAAAGGTAGTGTTAACATGTGTGTGTGTGTTGTTACAGAGGAGTCCGGCGAGCTCATCAAGTCGCCGTCGCCGCCGCCCAGCCACGGTCAGTACTTCACCGCACCCTACTTACTCTACACACTACTACCACTAATTATAATACCACTTATACCACTACTACTATACACACATTCAATACAATTATATTTAGTGAAGGTTTCCCTCCGCCAACACAAAGTTACGTTACATTGTTATCACCAATTTTCATTGTTACCCCGACGTGCTCGCACTCATTATAATTACGTGTATCATTTGTTTTATTTGGAGAGCGCACACCGCGCCTCACCTCCTACAGCACTTACTTCAGTCTCCTCATACAGTAGGACGCTGGAGATGATAAAGGATCACATTACTCACACTACTCACTATATTCACTCTGAGTCAGTCTCCAATAAAATTCACTTTGTAATGTCGTGTACGCGTCACGTGACACACGATCAGGAAGTGATGCACAGAGCCACCTGTCTGTGTGCACCCCGCTGATCCTAAGAAAAGGATTACCGCGTGTCGTGTGCGGCGCACGCGCACACTGCTGTGCGGTGCGGTGCGACCTCCTTCATTGAGCGCACCCTTCCGCCTAAGAAGCTGCGCACGCGCACTCACCCCTTTCACCATCCCCTCGAGACGAAAGTGATTACATTGTGTTATGCGCTACACCATACGTGTACGTCTGTATGATTGTACGCGAGACAATACTAACACTACCTGGCGTTATTTATTACCTGTAGAGTGTAGGTACTCGCTACAAGAAAGGGGCACCGTGCACGACACGGTATGTTCCATTATTTTATCACATTGATCCCTTAGATAGCATAGGCGTTAAAAACAAATTATAAAAATTCTTGCGTTACTGACTGACTGTGATTGTGACTGTGGAAAATTTAAGATATAAAAGTTCCTTGGGAAGTGTAGAGCTGCACTAAGACGTGATATTTGGAAATTATCCCCGCCCCCCCTCCCCTTATTTTTAAAAAAAGAAGAAGACAGAAAACTTTTTTACAAAATCGTCATCATATCAAAGAAATCTCAACAAAAAAGAAAGTCTCGGGGGGACTCGGGCGCCCGCTAGTTATAAAACAAATACGTATGTAGCCCGTCTGATCAACGTATCCGTTCAATTACTGCACTGAAAATTCAAAATATGCTCGCTACAGCATGCGTATACACAGTAGGAAAAACTTTTAACAGAGTAAATAAATGTCAACCAGTGTAGAAACACGTTGAACGTTTGGTGCCGTGTATGAAGTTGATGTTTGTTACACAGTCACTCACACAGCACACTCCGTACACTGTCAGTATGTAGATGAGCGCTCGCGGGAGGAGGCGGCGCGAGGGGGCGACCTGGCGTCACGTCGCCACACAACCACGGCCGCGCAACCGCATGCAAGATCCGCCTACACAATCTACACATACAAACATACACACATTCAATCACATGACACACACGCGCCATCACTCGCGAATATGCATTGTACGACAAAACAATTCACCGACTAACATTACATGTTATTAATTTTGAAATCTGTATAATGTATGCGTTCGTGTCGTTCAGACGGCTCGGCGAGCGGCGAGGGCGAAATCAGCGGCGATGAGCGGCCGCCCTCACCCCCTCGCGCGCCCTCTGCGCCCCTGCCGCATCCCGCGCACCCCTCGCACCCCGCGCACCCCGCCGCCAGCGCCGCCGCCGCCACTGCCGCCGTCTTCGTAAGTATACCTCACCGATCGACGTTCTCCTGATTTATATATCTTCTCGATCAGATATAACCGTGTGTCTCGTGTTACAGAACGCGGCGGGCGCCGGCAACGCCCTGGCGCAACTGCAGCATCTACTGCTCACACAACACGGCGCGCACTCGCTCCTGCTCCACACGCAGGTACGACGCGACACCACAACTCTCCTCCGTTACTTCGCACGTAACTCCGGTCGAGACCGCACTCGCCACACGACTCGGTGCCAGCGTAGTAAAGCACGACGCTCGCGTTGCAGGTGCAGCAAGCCGTGGCGCAGGCGGCGGCGCAGCAGCTGCAGCAGCTCCAGGCTCGCGCCGGAGCGGTCCCTCCCTCCACCACCGGTAACGACGGCCTTCACTATCGATCGCTTCCCCGCGAGCGCACGGAGTGGAGTGTGACGCGTGATGTCTGTGCAGAGGGGCGGTCGCCGTCGCCGCGGCGGACGCCGCCGGGCGCGGGCGCCTTCCTCACGCCGCACACGCCGGGCTCGGGCCGCGCGCGCTCGCCGCTGCACGCGCTGGCCCACACGCCGCTGCACGCGCACGCGCACAAGCCCCGCGCGCTCGAGCCCACCGCCGACGACACCGCCGACCTGGAGGAGCTCGAGCACTTCGCCAAGACCTTCAAGCAGCGCCGCATCAAGCTCGGTGAGTGACGACCCTTCCGACCTCCCGCACCCCGCACCCGCACCCCGGGAGCCGTGCGCCGACTCTCGCTCGACGACCTCGCGACGCTCGCTAAACCGATCTCTTTCCCCGACAGGTTTCACTCAGGGCGACGTCGGGCTCGCGATGGGCAAGCTGTACGGGAACGACTTCTCGCAGACGACGATATCGCGGTTCGAGGCGCTGAACCTGAGCTTCAAGAACATGTGCAAGCTGAAGCCGCTGCTGCAGAAGTGGCTCGAGGACGCCGACTCGTCGCTGGCGGGCGGCGGCGGCGGCGCGGGCGGCGGCGCGGCGCTGGGCGCGGGGCTCGCCGAGGCCGTCGGGCGCCGCCGCAAGAAGCGCACGTCCATCGAGTCGGGCGTGCGCGTGGCGCTCGAGAAGGCCTTCCTGCACAACCCCAAGCCGACCAGCGAGGAGATCGCGGCGCTCGCCGACGCGCTCTGCATGGAGAAGGAGGTCGTGCGCGTGTGGTTCTGCAACCGCCGCCAGAAGGTGAGGCTCGAGCGCGCCCGCCCCCGGCGCTCGCCGCCTGCCCGGCCCCCACTGACCGCGCCGTGTCTGTTGCAGGAGAAGCGCATCAACCCGCCGGCGGGCGAGGGCGGCGCGCTGGCGGCGCACGCGCTGCCGCACGCGCACGCCCTGCCGCACGCGCACGCGCATGCGCAGGCGCAGGCGCACGCCCAGGCGCAGGCGCACGCGCTGCACGCCGCCGCGCTGCAGCCGCTGGCGCTGCTGGCGCGCGCGCCGCCGCGGGACTGACGCGGGGGGCGCGCGCCGCCGCCGCTCACACATATCCTCTCGTTGTAAATAGTGACGGTACTGTACAGACTAGTTGGTTAGCGTGTATATAGATGTATGTGCGTGCGAGCCGCGCCCGTCTTAGTCTAAGTTTATATATTATTACGTGAATTTTATTTATGTCCGGCGAGCGAGGCGGCCCGCGCCCGCGCCGAACGGAGCTCATATCAGTTAGCGCACCACGCGACGCGTATGTAAGGTGGATGTGTAGAAAACTATCTATATGTTACAATAAAACATGATAGACATTACTCTGTGTTTTATTTACTCCCTCCGAGCCGCAGGCCTGCGCCGCGTCCACGAACGAGAACTATCTCGGCGCGGGGCGACTGAACTATTGGAGACTACTCTACTCTATTGATCACACCTCAACCGATTAGATTGGATGGATATAAGTATTAAACGGCAATAGTATGAAAACAATTGATGGGCATACAATTTAAGATTACATACCTATAACAGTTGACGTGTATTTTCATTTCATTTTTATAAATACTCATCACATTTACCGGGAATAAAAAAACACATTATTAACTTAAAACTAGAGAAATTCCCAAAAAATATTAATAAAGCGTTTATCTTTCGACATCAACTGACACAAGCAAATTTGATATTTGTATTAATGTCTAATATTAAATTTTCCTTTTCCTGTACAACATAATACGAGTTCTTTAAGATATAAAAAAAATATGTTAAAAAAGCAGACATAGCCGAGTGTATTAGAAATAATGATCACTTGCTCTAACTGTGAAGGAAAACATCGCGATAAAACCTTTCATGTCTAAAACATTGTTTACACTCCCCTCGTTAGGGAGGTGAGCCTTGCGCAGCAGTGGGACATTAATGGGTTGAATTTATTATTTAATATATTTCTTATGTTATGGAGGCGTAACTTCCTCACTAGTCAATACGTAGTCGTCGACGGAGACAGTAGCCAGCCGTCGAGCCGTGTTGTATCGCTAGCACACTCTTGTATCCTCTGTTAGTGTCAGACAGGTTGAACCTCGAGACCATCACGCTGGCCTGGTGTGGGACTGAGATAGTCCACACCAGATGCCTACGCCGGTCGGAGAACCGAGGGCCCTAACGCCTTGTATACATACTAGTAATACATTTGTATTTACCGTATTTTTAATAGACGCATGGTCAATATCTATTATAATTTATCACAATAAACACCTTTACATACTATTATATTATGTGTATTTTTCTGTTTTTAATTAATAATAACGCATACATACTTTAGAGCACACGGTTTTTAATTAACTTCCAACCTGTTCCCTCTATCAATAGTCTATAAATTAAAATTAATCACCGAAATGTAATATAAGTATTTGTACGCGCATGACTTTTAAACAACTAGGTAAACTAAATTCAATATTTTTTTTAATATGCTTTGTAACTGTCGGGACAAGGTTTATATGGGATCGATGGAATAATATGGAAATGCCCAATCAACGGGATACAATTGCACTATACACGAACGAAGTCGGGCCAGTCCGCTAGGAGTGAATAATATTATTTGTACACGTCTGTTTCGTATCTCGGGACTACAGACTCATCGGACATTTGGAACTATGAAGCCAATAAACTAACCGTCCAACTACCAAAGCTACTAGGGTGTTAGGGTGCTTATGTACTGAAAAATCTGGGCGTCTATGGAGACTATGGCGCCTGCCTATAACTAATGTTAAAAACATGTAAAAATGGCAGACGGAGACTTGTAAACTCACAAACAGGGCCCCCTCAACAAGTCGCACGTCAGCGGCTGAAGGACGGAGAGGTCTCGCCGGACGTTCAACTCAGATCACGCGCCTTTGCTGGCTCTGCTCTTGCGACTCCACTCTGGACGGCCAATGGAGGTTTCAGCCAACTAAGGCAAGCCGGAGATGAGGAAGGGTGGCATCCCTCTGGAGTGCTCAGGTACCGCGGGCAGGTCGCTACTCACCGTCAAATACTATTATTATTAACTGTCTTATGAACCTATTACAGTGATAGCTGAGTTTTATATGTTGACACCTCCCAAGCAAGTGGTCAATGGTTAGAACCCGAGGCAACACCTCAATGACGTTTCGAACTTGTGTGTATTCGATATTACAATATATATTAATGAATATTACATGTTCCAGCGGTGAAGAAAAACATCGTGATCCAACCTTGCATGCCTGAGAGTTTTTTAGAACCGTTCTTGAAGGTACGCAAATTCCCCAACCCTTGCCCAGCATTGGGGCAATAAGGGGTTAAATGTATTATTTAATTTATTTATTTTCTTATGAAACCGTTACTTCCTCACTGAGGAATCCTCAAGACTGAAATATGAAATGTTTATTTCCAACCAGAAGTATCGTTCACGTCCAACATGACACGGTGGGTTACATGATGGCGGCTCCACATTATTGCCGTGAATTCACGCGCGTATTCTCGCCGTGAATTCACGGACCGACTCCATGCCCTCCACATTCACGGAATGCTCACAATAGTTCGAAGCCCTCCGCGAAATGGACGTAGAAGCTGCTGCTGCGATAACTTTATTTGCTGTGTCCCTATACCACTATATAGATGTCAAAAACAAGAAAGTTATTAAAAGAAAACGTTCGAAAAGAAGATGGTGGATGACAGAAATACATCGTAATTATATAATAAATAATTATAGTCCACAGTAAACTGCGCCGGGGCCGTGAATGTGTATGTGTATGCGTGAACGCCGCGCGAACCCTTTGTCACGGGACTTAATACCGACTCTGATCGGGGAACAGGCGTGAACGCGCGTGGACCCCGTGAAAACCGTCCACATTCACGTTCGCGTCTGTTCACGGAGCTTCACGGCAATAATGTGGAGCCGGCATTACACGTAACACTCGTCCAGACCCGGCACAAGCCACACTGTTGCTGTATGCTCGTCGCTGTTCCTTGTATTTGGATATGTAGAGTCGATACAATTCATCTCTTATTTCTTTAAACGTGCAGTATGTAGATTTACAATGTGATGAAGGGTAAGATTATAAAAGAAATAATTAAATATTATATGTTAAAAAATATTTTTGTGAAATAAAATATACCAAAAACCCAAATAAAGAATAAGTTGTGCAAACATACGAGAACACAAAACGTGCTGTGCACGCCATCTATCAGCTACGTCGCGAACTATTGTCAAGACGAGCACGTACTGAACGCTTGAACAGTTTGTATCACACTAAGTCTACCCACAGATGGCGCTTTTCACTTACAACTGTTTTTACACCGGATTTTATATTATTTAGTGAAATTTATTCTATTACACGTGTTATTATGATCTGCATCAATACTACTAGTAGTTCTTTAGAGCTAATTAAAAAAAAAATGTCATTGATGCCACTTGATGCTACGTAAGTATATTGATATAATGTTTTATGCACGTTGGTGCAAACTATGATCAAGTATGACCTTTGCGCGTTCCTGTATTATAAAGTGACCAGTGCAATTACTTATGCGTTGTTATTGCACAATAATATTGTCGAGTCTAGTGAAAGTATCGCACAGATCAATGTTATATGTATTTAACGATCATTAAGTAATGCAATGTTATGCAAAGTGCTCACACTTACTTCACAATACAAATGTACCCACTTAGGCAGGTAACTAACACACTTTATAAATTCTTAGAACCGAGGTACATTCATACAATGAGTCACACCAGCACATCAAAATATGACTATTAAACATACTGCATTTTATTTGTGTACTTATACTGATAATAATAGTTTTTGTTTTATCAAAATCGGGTCAAAATTACCGAAGTTACAGCGTTATAAAGTTTCACTGCTTTTTTAAATTTGCGTTGCTTCGCGCGCTATGCGCTGACGTCACGTCGCGATAGACACGCTTGTTCGACTGCGGGTGATGCGGAGTTTTGATTTGAAAAGTGATTTGCATTTAATATTTAAAGAGTATGTGTTATAAATTTAATCATCGTGTTTTTTGTAAAATAAGCCTCCACTAAGATATGCTCGATCTCGATCGCCACGCACACAATCATCAACTAGACCCAGGTAAAGAAAGTTGAACTCGTATACTACTAATAATATTTTTGTGTGTAGTTAACAATAAAATTGAAAGTTTGTTACAACTGGCATTACAAATAATAAGTGTTACGTACCTACCAAGTGTAAATTTGGAAAACCTAGTTTTAAAATAATATTATAAAATAAAAATTGTCACCCCTGCCTCTGACTTTAGTCAGGTTGATGGCTATCATATGAACGCATGAATCTACTCTGTAGGTAGTCTCATATGATTGGGTGTGTAATGAGAACTTTTAATTAAACTAACATTTTAATTTTGATATTATTAGATTTAATAAACATGGGTTCTTTTTTCAAAACAAAAAACCAACGCCAACTCAACCGCCGCGCTCGGCTCGCCACCGCTTGTGAGGTCATTGAACTGCTCATTAAATAATATCAAATGTTTAGTAGAAGTTCATTGCTAGGTAGTACATGATATGGCATCTTGATCTTGAGGAAGTGTTCAAAAGGCAATAAACTTCTATTTAAAATTTGCGCTTGACAGTATCTGAACCGGGCTTTAAGTTTTAGATCTTGTCTTGAGTCTTTTGCAAAAATATAAAACAGTTTACATGGTACATAAAAAAACAATTTTTGGGGTGTTTTTTCACTGGAGTTAGTACACATAGGAACAATACAATATTTTCTAACCATTTTGTTTGTCCACTATAAGCAAAACAAATTAATTAAAGCGAAACCGCGAGAGCGCAACGAGCCTATGTAGGTATTGGCAAGTACTGACGAAATATCAGTGTCGGGAGATGACGTCACACGTCCGTGCGGCCGCTTCGCCGGAGTTTGGCGCGAAGGCCATACTTTGACGTTTAATATCTCGGTCATTTTTGAAGATACGAAAAAAATAAAAACAGATTTTTTATCCTTGAAGTACCTAGTTTTTAAATATGCTCATAACAAAAATCATTGGTGTGACTCATTGAAAAGGCAGTTAATTTTATCGATAAGCGAACTAAATCTGCTTATATTAAAGCATTCTGCACAATGTTCAACGAGAGTGGCGGCTGCGGCGGCGCTACACTCGGTACACTCAGTCGTACATTGTACTGTCTGTCAGTGTCTGTCAGTGCACAGTGAGAGTACGAGAGTGAGTCGACTCTCTCACTAAGTAGTAACAGCGACGTCCGCCTCACAGTTACACACTGATACCTACTTATAGTTGTTACACAATACACCGACACTGGACACACTCGACACTACCTGTCCACTATGCAGTCTGATAGCAAATAACTCCACTTTTTATTATTATTTTTGTGGGTATTTTTTTTTCAATATTATTATATTCCTGCGCCAGTAACTACACATTTGGTATCGTTCAAGAGTCCAGAATGTGATTCATGTTTGCTTCAGACAGGACTGATAGTCTGCCCACTCTGCCCCAGTGTAGCAGTGTTGAAAACGCACAGGTACCTGTATCAATATATTGAGGCGACATCACAGAAATATGTAATATAAAAAACGCGATGACAGGCGACATGGCATCGTGTAACATCGGTAGCTAAGGAGCACAGTCCAGTGCGCGAGGTGTTTGCACAACGTGTTAGCAGTTGTCAGCGTAGGGTGTTACATTCAGCTGCGTCAGCCGCGCGCGCTGCCACCGCGCTTCAGTTCAGTCAGTAACGTGTCGCGCTACACCTGTACACTGTACACTGTACACTCTGCACCGGACCACGTGCTGCTTGTGATCGTCGCGCCGCCAGTGTACGACACTAGCTCGCTGTCGCCCTGCCAGCACTGGCGCTCTTGTCCGAGCTACTGTCTGGTGCAGGAAGCGGCGGATAGAATACGTCACGGTGTCTTATAAAACATATTATAATCGAGTCATTCGATATAATAGCGATGCGGCGGCGGCCCCCGCGCACTTCGCCGTAGCGGAGTAGCAGCGGCGAGCGGCGCGAGTGTAGTGACCTTAGGTGCGCTGTAAAGTGCGCGCGTGATATCAGTGTCGTCGTTATCAGTCCGCGATTAGATAGCGCGGCGAGCGCACCTCTAGCCGCGCGCGCCCCGCTCTACACCTGAGCCGCGGCGTGCAGTGTGTGCAGTGTGTGCAGTTTGTGCTGTGTGTGCAGTGTGGTGTGCACAGACAGTAGGCATGAGGAGCAAGGACCGGCTGGCGGAGCTGCGGCACGTAAGTACGGCGTCGCTTCCTGTGTTCCTGTTGATCTGCGGCTTATCTGTAACTGTGTCATATCGCTCGGCACCGCTCGCCACCGCTCCGCACCGGTGACATCACTGTAAACAAACACCGGTTTTCTCTCGTGATCGCTCAGCTCGATTCAGCTACATGTACGAGTGACGCGCATCTCGGGCTCGGTGAAGTGTGCCGCGGAGACTGTGTGCGCTCAGCTGTGGCGCCGCCGAGATCAAGGAACTGATCGCAAGCAGCGAGCGGTCACACCTCACCACACAGCACCACACAGCACCACACAACACGCCGCTGACCCATCATGCACACTCGTACACCCGTCACACACGTTACTACCGGCTCATCCGCCGTGTTAGCCTTTACACCTTGAACGACACACCAAAGAGACTATTATTATGAGATTCCTCACAGCTCGCCATTCATTGTCGCAAATCTGCGGCGTGTTTCCGCTCACGCTCACACTGATGTTCCTAGTAGAGTAATGCCTACATTAACTGACCTAAATACTTCAGCGTGGGCTCTCTTTAATGAGACATTACACGATATGAACCCACGATCTTAACACGCAGGGATTTTAAGTATCGGGAAGTGGCTCAGTACCTAAGTCAATAGTGAAGTGTGTGTTGTGTGTGGTTGCAGCTGGCGAACGGTGCGGCGGCGGGCGTGTACCACGACACCGTGGAGCTGCAGCTGAAGGAGCCGCCCGCGCACCACGCCGACATCGAGCACACCTTCAACGAGGTGAGACTCCGAGACACGCACCGACACCGGCTGTGCGCTGTGTACTACAATGTTATCAACTTATGTATATTTGTGTAACATAAGTAGCACATCGTTGTTTACACGGAGTGTGTGACAGTGCTGAGTACTGCTGACAGTGTGTCACGCGTCTCGTTTAATTATAACAAATGTGCGAGTTAACGATGCGCTCATTGCGCTCGTTAATGTCGCACTCATTAGTGAGCCCGCGCAACACTGGAGCTGGCGCCGCAGACCACCGCCATGCGCCGCCCCCTCACAGTTCACACACCCTTCTACTGCACGCACTACGACACCGACGTACCGCCTGCTGCCTGCCGCCTGTCGCCTGCTGGCCGCTCAGCTTCTGCGCACGATTCTTGCTAGCACTCACTCTGTATGCGGCCCGCTTACCTGCTGTTCCGCTCCCATCATTGTAATATAAGTATATGAAATTAAAAGTTACGACTGTAATGATGATCTTCATAAAATTATACTTAATTACGATCATTATTGCTACTATAATCGCACACACTCCGATTACTACTAATGTGTTACACTACACGTTATAATATTGAGGTCTCACATTAAAATTCGTCGAGAATTAACTAGTTGTTAGTTGGACATGTCATCTGTCTTTCATCTGTCTACAATAAATATCTGTTGCTGCAAAATGTTGCTGGTAGCAAGTCGCAAACCTTAGTGTTTACGACTACAAGCGATGTGTTTGATGTTTATGACGACGATCATCCTTGACCCGGCGCGCCGCGCGGACACGTTCACTGCACTCGTGGTCACATCTCCGCGCTCGTGTGTCTGCGCAGAGCCAGGCAGTATGTGCTGTGTAGGTGTTGTAGTCCTAACTGCTCAGAGACGGAGCGGAGAGCATCTCAGCTAGACAGTCGTGACTAAACCCCACATATTATGCAGTCGGTGGCAGTAAACAGCAACGTTGAGGACGCACGCGCAAGCGCGCGCTCGCACGTGTCGCTCTATCAGTGCGCCAGCGTTCTACTGAATAATGTCATTATTTTCAATTCATTTGTAAGATAAACTACTTGTAGGTCATCGTATTAATCATCTAGCTCTAGCGCTCGGAGTATCTGACCGCACATTAGTGGTAAACGTGGCGAGCCGAGTCGTACTACCTACTAGTAGCTGACTACTACTGCCTAGCACTGAGTCGTGCGCTCGTGCAGACTCGTGCTCTATCAGTCGCCGATCATTTTACACATGAACCAAATACTCCGTCATTTGTGTGTACACAGTTCGCACTACAGTTCACTATACACTAGTACGCTATAGAGTGGGTACAACTATGTCATTATTGTTCGATGATTTGTCTAATGTAACTACACGACGTGACGTGAACTAGTCGCGAAGAAAATATAAACAATTTAGGATTTAATTCAAGATAACGTTTGTCTATTATAATTAACCCAAAAGCCGGCTGTGGGCAACGCGTACCTACTATCTGATCTGTGAATAGCAATCAAATGAACGTCAGCGACATTTAACAAACCAACTAATTACGAAATTAAGCTCACAGTTTCCCGACACTCGTGACGTTTTAAAGTGTGTGTGTGCGTGTGTGTGTGACGTGTGTGTGCGTGTTCCAGGTGGAGCGCATCCGAGGCTGGATCCACCAGCTCGACAACAACACGCAGCTGATGCGCCGCCTGCACACCGACCCCACCTTCCACACAAACAAACGTGCGTATCGCTACTGATCGTCACTGATCATATACAAGTTACAACTGAACGGTGACACCGGCCGCTCAATATATTAAACCTATACAAAAGATAAAAGTAGAGTGAGGTCTCGCATGTGTGCAGAGTTCAGAGGCTCACGGCAGTGGCGTCGCAGAGTTGCAGGAGCAGCTGGAGAGCGCGGTGACGGCGTCCAACGCGGCGGGGCTGAAGGTGTGCGGCGCGCTGCGCCAGCTGGAGGCCAGCGCCAGCGCCGGCGCCGCGCGCAACGACGCCGCCGCCCGCATCGCGCGCCTGCAGTACGCCGCCACGCGCCACCTCTACGCCGACGCGCTGGCGCGCCACCACGCCGCGCTCGACACCGTGCGCCACGACCAGCTGCACCTGCTGCACCAGCAGATCAAACTCAGTGAGCGCCCCACTCGTCCCACACTCGCCCCACACTCGCCCCACACCAGCCCCACACTCGATTCACATGCTTCATCTAAATAGCTTTCTGAATATTTAAATCTACGTCCAGCAATTATTTTTGTATTTTCCCCAGTACGGTAGATTAAATAATCAAATATTCACACACTGAACAATGTTCAATATACCGTACGTGAGACCGCTGTTGTGTTGATGTACGTTTAGTCTAAGTTAGTGGTGATGTTCTAATTGTATGTCAGTGGTTCAGCGGAGTGTCGACCGCGCGCGGCCGCTTCTCCTCTATCATTCATTAACTACACGATCTCAACACACAACAGAACATGGCCAAGTGTCCGCTGAGCTCGTGTGCAACTTCTACGTACAAATATGGGGTCGACTTATTGCTGGCTCAAACTAAGAATTGTATGTAAGTGGTCGCGACGCCAGCGTGTCCCACCATGTCGCACTTCCTGCGAGTCATTCACTGTAACACCATCTCCTTAGGAATACTGAATAAATTAAAAATTATGTTATGTTACGTAGTCATCATTAATTACTAGTATTTTATGTCAACTAAATCTGTACCTGAAGTATTGATGACATGACGCACTCCTATATAGGCCTTGCTCTTACGCATCGGTAACAGTTCGACTGCATACACATTACACACACACATATACAACCTAGTGCAGCCGACCCAATGTAAACACGCTGCTGTCTGCTACAGAATACATATTCCTACTGATATTTGATATTATATTTAGTTGACATTTGTCACAATAACATCGATTTATGGCAGCAACATGGTAGGTATTGACACGCAGGTCAATGTGACGTCTCTGTTACTTACATACTTAACATACATAAACATACATACAACCTTATTGTCAACAATTTACCATCACTTGTAAATGATGTCGAGTGGCTGATATTTTCACAAGCTAATATAAATCACAATTAGGTAGTCTCGGACGAATAATATTTGCCAGAATGATAACGCTGCACTAGTCTCGCAGCAATTTATGTACCTCTCGTTATGTGCGGATCGGATACATACATGTAGGTAGTAGGTAGGTACTTAATGTAGAGTGACCTACACAGCTAATAAACTAAAATTATTTAGCATGTTAATGTATGCGTTATGCGTCAGTGTTTGTGTAGCGTTGTTGTTGTATTCTGTGGTGTAGTGAACTAGTGGTGTGGTACTAAGTAGTGAGTGGCGGCGCGGAGTTGAACGGCTGCATCAGTTTAATTCGCGCTAATGACGGCGCGGTCGGCGCGCGGTCAACGCCCTCCGCCGCCGCCGTGACCTCCTCACGGCGTGACTCGCCTCGCTCACTCACTCTATACTACTGACACTAGTGTCACTACGGGCGCTACTGTCAGGCGCAGACAGTACGCTCCAGGTGACTCCAGCATGTGTGTGTTGCAGCGAACCTGACGATATCGGACGAGGAGTGCCAGAGCCTGCTCGACTCCAACAACATCTCACTGTTTGTGGATAACGTAAGAACCACTACTTGTTCACATTGTATCACCGGCTACTTCGAGACCCACTAATACTCACATTCTTCAGAGGTGCTCTTGTTTTGAAACAAGTTAACCTGAGCCAATGTAAAACGTATTTTTATTTAGCAGGCGTCAATCATATGTGTATGTGTATGTATGTATGTATGTGTGTGTGTGTGTGTGTGTGTGTGTGTGCAGGTGAAGGCGGAGACGGCGGAGGCGCGGCGGCTGCTCCGCGACGTGGAGGCGCGGCACGCGGAGCTGGCGCGCGTGGAGGCGGCGCTCACGGACGTGCGCGACCTGTTCGCGCAGCTGGCGCACCTGGTGGCGGCGCAGCAGGACCACGTCGACAGCGTCGAGTACTACGCGCTGCAGGCCTCCGACCACGTGGGCGCCGGCGGCGGACACCTGCTCAAGGGCACCGTCAGCAGGACCAAGGCCCGCAAGGTACGCCTCGCTCGACCGTGTCCGCGCAGTCCGCACTCAAGTGCCCAATACCCGGTAATGGTGTATCGTGTGTTACAGAAAAAAATGGGCCTGGTGGTGTGCCTGGTGGTGGGCGTGGCCGTGGTGCTGCTGGTGCTGATCGTCACGTGACCCGCCCGCACCTCTCGCCCCGCACGCCTCGCCCGCCCCGCCCGCTACGTCAATACGCTAGTCATAATGATAATACTTTATTACACTATAGCTTATGTCATACTGTACATATATTTATTATTAAATAATTACGATAAATACGTACCATGTGGTGTTTCAATGTGCACTCGTTGCCGGTGTCTCCGTGTTACTATACTTAGATTACACATTTACCGGTCGATAAACAATTTGAGCAATTTAGTATCGAATTTTATTTCAGTACCTACATCCTCATTATTACTTACTAGCTGACTGGCCCGACTTCGACCTATTATGGTAGTATTTATCCCGTTGATTCCATTCCCGTGGGACTTTATTTTTATTATAATTTTTTTTTGTTTATGATCCAGTCGATCCCATACAAACGTTGTCTCGACACTAACTAACACATCAATAAGATAATTATCCAATGTAGGTTAGTTAGTAGTCAATCCTCGTCTATAGATTCCCGATGCCAAGCACGGAAAAAAGAAAAAAATAAAAAATTGGGACGAAAATTAATGAAATGAATGAAAAGAATGAAAAGAAAGAATGAAACAAATGAAATGAATGAATGAATGAAATGAATGAAAAAATGAAATGAATGAAATGAATGAAATGAACGAAATGAACGAAATGAACGAAATGAACGAAATGAACGAAATAAACGAAATGAACGAAATGAACGTAATTAACGAAATGAACGAAATGAATGAATGAATGAAATGAATGAATGAATGAATGAATGAATGAATGAATGAAATGAATGAATGAATGAATGAAATGAATGAATGAATGAAATGAATGAATGAATGAACGAAATGAACGAAATCCTAAAATTACATAATTACTTCCTGAAATCTTATTAAATCTCCCTGAAATGTAATAATTACTTTCTGAAATAACAAAAACTCCCTGAAATCTGACAACACCTCCCTGAAATGATGTAATGACTTTCTGAAATCTCATTACGTCTCCCTGAAATGATACCATGACTCCCTAAAACAATCCACCATATGAATGAATGAAACGATTGAAATGAACGATAAATGACGTGAACTAAATGAATGACGAACGAAATGAATCCGTATCCGAATCCGTTTCCGAATTCGTAACCGAATCCGTATCGGCATCCAAATCCAAATCCGTATCTGAACCCATGTCTGATCCCGTTTCCGTATCCAAATCCGAATAAGAATTCTAATCCGAATCCAAGTCCGTATCCTTATCCGAATACGAATCCATATTCGATTCTGTATCCGAATCAAATTTCGAATTCGTATCCGTATCCGTATCCGTATCCGTATCCGTATCCGTATCCGTATCCGTATCCGTATCCGTATCCGTATCCGTATCCGTATCCGTATCCGTATCCGTATCCGTATCCGTATCCGTATCCGTATCCGTATCCGTATCCGTATCCGTATCCGTATCCGTATCCGTATCCGTATCCGTATCCGTATCCGTATCCGTATCCGTATCCGTATCCGTATCCGTATCCGTATCCGTATCCGTATCCGTATCCGTATCCGTATCCGTATCCGTATCCGTATCCGTATCCGTATCCGTATCCGTATCCGTATCACGTATCCGTATCCGTATCCGTATCCGTATCCGTATCCGTATCCGTATCCGTACCCGTCTCCGTATCCGAATCCGTATCCGTATCCGTATCCCTATCCGTATCCGAATCCGTAACCGAAACCATATCCGAATCCAAGTCCGTATCCGAATCCGAATCAATATTCGATTCCGTATCCGAATCCAATTCCGAGTCCGTATCCGTATCCGAATACATATCCGTATTGAACCCGTTTCCGATCCCGTATCCGTATAAGAATGTATATTCGATTCCGTATCCGAATCCAATTCCAAGTCCGTATCCTTATCCGAATACGAATCCATATTCGATTCTGTATCCGAATCCAATTCCGAATTCGTATCCGTATCTGAATCCGAATCCGTATCCGTATCCGTGTAAGAATCCATATTCGATTCCGTATCCGAATCCAAGTCCGTATCCGAATCCGAATCCGAATCTGTATTCGATTCCGTATCCGAATCCAATTCCGAGTCCGTATCCTTATCCGAATACGAATCCATATTCGATTCTGTATCCGAATCCAATTCCGAATTCGTATCCGTATCCGAATCAAAATCCGTATCCGTATCCGTATCCGTGTAAGAATCCACATTCGATTCCGTATCCGAATCCAAGTCCGTATCCGAATCCGAATCTGTATTCGATTCCGTATCCGAATCCAATTCCGAATTCGTATCCGAATCCGAATCCGTATCCGTATCCGTATCCGTATCCGTATCCGTTTAAGAATCCATATTCGATTCCGTATCCGAATCCAAGTCGTTATCCGAATCTGAATCCGAATCTATATTCGATTCTGTATCCGAATCCAATTCCGAATTCGTATCCGTATCTGAATCCAATTCCGAGTCCGTATCCTTATCCAAATACGAATCCATATTCGATTCTGTATCCGAATCCAATTCCGAATTCGTACCCGTATCCGAATCCGAATCCGTATCCGTATCCGTGTAAATATCCATATTCGATTCCGTATCCGAATCCAAGTCCGTATCCGAATCCGAATCCGAATCTGTATTCGATTCCGTATCCGAATCCAATTCCGAGTCCGTATCCGTATCCGAATACATATCCGTATCTGATCCCGTATCCGTATAAGAATCCATATTCGATTCCGTATCCGAATCCAATTCCGAGTCCGTATCCGTATTTGAATACGAATCCATATCCGTAACCGAATTCGTATCCATGCGGCTACAGATATTAGATATTCATATGGATTCCCGTATTCGTAAAAGAATTCTCAGAAAAGTGGTGTGATTTCGACGGAAACAAGGTGTGACAAGCGACCCGTTTAGAGGATGGTTAGGTTAGGTTAGGTTAGGTTAGGTTAGGTTAGGTTAGGTTAGGTTAGGTTAGGTTAGGTTAGGTTAGGTTAGGTTAGGTTAGGTTAGGTTAGGTTAGGTTAGGTTGGTTAGGTTAGGTTAGGTTAGGTTAGGTTAGGTTAGGTTAGGTTAGGTTAGGTTAGGTTAGGTTAGGTTAGGTTAGGTTAGGTTAGGTTAGGTTAGGTTAGGTTAGGTTAGGTTAGGTTAGGTTAGGTTAGGTTAGGTTAGGTTAGGTTAGGTTAGGTTAGGTTAGGTTAGGTTAGGTTAGGTTAGGTTAGGTTAGGTTAGGTTAGGTTAGGTTAGGTTAGGTTAGGTTAGGTTAGGTTAGGTTAGGTTAGGTTAGGTTAGGTTAGGTTAGGTTAGGTTAGGTTAGGTTAGGTTAGGTTAGGTTAGGTTAGGTTAGGTTAGGTTAGGTTAGGTTAGGTTAGGTTAGGTTAGGTTAGGTTAGGTTAGGTTAGGTTAGGTTAGGTTAGGTTAGGTTAGGTTAGGTTAGGTTAGGTTAGGTTAGGTTAGGTTAGGTTAGGTTAGGTTAGGTTAGGTTAGGTTAGGTTAGGTTAGGTTAGGTTAGGTTAGGTTAGGTTAGGTTAGGTTAGGTTAGGTTAGGTTAGGTTAGGTTAGGTTAGGTTAGGTTAGGTTAGGTTAGGTTAGGTTAGGTTAGGTTAGGTTAGGTTAGGTTAGGTTAGGTTAGGTTAGGTTAGGTTAGGTTAGGTTAGGTTAGGTTAGGTTAGGTTAGGTTAGGTTAGGTTAGGTTAGGTTAGGTTAGGTTAGGTTAGGTTAGGTTAGGTTAGGTTAGGTTAGGTTAGGTTAGGTTAGGTTAGGTTAGGTTAGGTTAGGTTAGGTTAGGTTAGGTTAGGTTAGGTTAGGTTAGGTTAGGTTAGGTTAGGTTAGGTTAGGTTAGGTTAGGTTAGGTTAGGTTAGGTTAGGTTAGGTTAGGTTAGGTTAGGTTAGGTTAGGTTAGGTTAGGTTAGGTTAGGTTAGGTTAGGTTAGGTTAGGTTAGGTTAGGTTAGGTTAGGTTAGGTTAGGTTAGGTTAGGTTAGGTTAGGTTAGGTTAGGTTAGGTTAGGTTAGGTTAGGTTAGGTTAGGTTAGGTTAGGTTAGGTTAGGTTAGGTTAGGTTAGGTTAGGTTAGGTTAGGTTAGGTTAGGTTAGGTTAGGTTAGGTTAGGTTAGGTTAGGTTAGGTTAGGTTAGGTTAGGTTAGGTTAGGTTAGGTTAGGTTAGGTTAGGTTAGGTTAGGTTAGGTTAGGTTAGGTTAGGTTAGGTTAGGTTAGGTTAGGTTAGGTTAGGTTAGGTTAGGTTAGGTTAGGTTAGGTTAGGTTAGGTTAGGTTAGGTTAGGTTAGGTTAGGTTAGGTTAGGTTAGGTTAGGTTAGGTTAGGTTAGGTTAGGTTAGGTTAGGTTAGGTTAGGTTAGGTTAGGTTAGGTTAGGTTAGGTTAGGTTAGGTTAGGTTAGGTTAGGTTAGGTTAGGTTAGGTTAGGTTAGGTTAGGTTAGGTTAGGTTAGGTTAGGTTAGGTTAGGTTAGGTTAGGTTAGGTTAGGTTAGGTTAGGTTAGGTTAGGTTAGGTTAGGTTAGGTTAGGTTAGGTTAGGTTAGGTTAGGTTAGGTTAGGTTACCCCCTCGGGGAGTCTCCACCTTGCCGTGGTGAGGGGGCTCAGTAGCCGTGGCAAGCCAGCCACGGTGAAGCCAAGAGAGGCTCACAACCCGTAAGGCCCACGCTGGGTTCGGGGGCTGCCGTCTTTCGGGGCGGTGGTCGCGAGGAAGAAAACCTCTATAAAAAATTACCCTGAGTCGGTTCCGTTCCTCATACCACAAGTCTTCGGATCGGTGGTATGGCGAGCGGCGTTGATTGGTGTGACTGGGAGTAACGGTGAGTAATCTCCTCGCGGGGATTGCTTGCCGGTGCTGCCAGGTGGTGGGAGGGCGGGCTCTCCCGGTTTCGGTATCGTCTCCGGGGGGGCAGACTTCGCAGTCACCGCCCTCAAACTCGTTATCCCAGCGGAGGTGTCGTGGTCACGTCTCGCGGCCACTGCTGGGACCGAGGGCCTTGCCTTAATTGGCCGGGCCAAGAGGACTTAACCTCAATAAAAAATTTAGTTTGTAAGGTCCCGTGAAACCTGCCCGACCTCACGGTGTATATAGGGTTACCCAGGTACAGGGGGCTCTGCCTGGGTGGACGGTTTATTTCCCCCATACTCGTGGGATTTATATGGAAAATCTAAATTTAAATAATCTTGTGGATGGTAGAGTTGTGGTGGAGGATGTCCCGGGTGGGGACGGGGATCTCTTCAAGCGTCCTGTGACGCCTGGCGAGACCCAAAAAACTGGGGAAGGCCGTTCATCGGCCCGCTCCCCAATCTTTGATGGCTCGTCTGCCAAGAAAGGCAGTCGAAATCGCTCGTCAAGTCGGGGCAGCGTTGCTGCAGACCCGCTTGATGAGCCTCCTGACGAACGCCGCTCGCTCTTCCGGCGTCCATCGCTGACCGGCAGCGAGTCAGGTAGAGATTCATGGGGAGTTTCATCCTCCGGCGGCACCCTCAAATTTAGGAGGGCACGGCAGGATGTCAGCGAACCTGACGGGGGCTCGGCTACCAGCGAGGGCAAAGGCCGCAAACGGCCAGTCTCTGTCGTTAGTGATGGTGCCGAACCCCAATTGGCTGAGACGCCGCGCAGAAGCGGCAAGAAAAAGAGAGGGAAGGTGCGATCGCCTCCCTCCAGCGAGTGTGCCGGCTTCAACCGTGCCATGTCCGGGTCGACAACGAGTATGGACATGGCCGGAAGTGCCGACGAGGGAGCTGCCCTCCTAACACAGCCGAGGCCTTCTGACCGGGAGCTCGAGGAGCTCCCGACGACGGATATAGCCGCGATTATGTCGCGGCATATGGACGCCGTCCGCCAGGTGGCGGATCGCTCGGGCAACTTGAAGGGCACTTTTGTTAAGGCCCTCAAGGATGCGGAGAGGGAGGTCCGGCGGGCGGTGTCAGAGCTTAGCCGCCGGAACTCATCGGTGGAGAACCTCGCCCTGAAGGCGGTAAACCACCGCCTCAACCTAAAGGTTGATTTCCTCACGAAAGAGGTTGCGGCGCTCAAAGAGGTGGTGAACACCCTCCCGGCACCCCCCAGGGCGATGGAAGCGGCGTCCGCGCAGGAGTCGGACTTTGACCGACGGATGGCGGACTTCCGCCTATTCATGGACGCCCGCTTTGGGGCAATCGAGGCGCGGCTCCCGCCGGAGCCTCGCCTGCGCCCCCCGCTGGCAGCAGACAGGGCAAAGGAGGCGGAGCAGAGGTCACACGCCTCGGAGGCCGCTGTCCCCCCGCCGAAAGCCCCAGTTCCTTCTTCAGCCCCCCCAGCTTCCACTGGGGGAGCCAAGGGCAAGGCAAAAAAGAAGGGGAAGGGCAAAAAATCTGCCCCAACTCCCGCCCCAAGTCAGGCTGCCGCGGGCCCCTCAGCGGCCCCACCGGTCCCACCACCTCTTTTAGAGGGGTGGAACGTCGTGGCGCGAAAACGCCCCAACAAGGGGAAGAAGTCTGCCGCACCGGTCCAGACGCCGGCTGCCTCCTCAACGCAGGCTTCTAAGAAGAAGGAGAAGTCGGCGGTCCCGCTGCGCCCTCCGGCGACGGCTGCGATAATAGTCACGCTGTCGCAGGATGCCGTCACACGGGGGGTCACTTACGCCGAAATGATCGCCAGGGCGAAAAGTAACATCGTCCTGGCCGATCACGGCATTGGCGGGATCGCCAAAATCAGCGCAGCCGCGACCGGCGCGCGGAAATTTGAAATCCCCGGGCCAAATGCCGACGAGAAGGCGGACTCCCTCGCTGCAAAAATGAGGGAGGTCCTGGGGGGTGACGCAATTGTGTCCAGACCCGTGAAGTGCGCGGACATGCGCGTCCAGGGTCTGGACGACTCGGTTACCCCCGAAGAGGTGGCCCGGGCCATTTCACGCACCGGCGGATGCCCGGTTGAGGCCGTGAAAGTCGGCGCGGTTCGCAGTGGCCCGCGAGGCGAAGGGTCGGCCTGGGTTAAATGCCCGATCCCGGCTGCGAAGAGAGTCGCAGACGCCGGAAGGTTGTTGGTGGGGTGGGTGTCGGCCCGTATTCATGTGGCCGAGCCCCGACAAATGAGGTGCTTCCGGTGCCTGGGCGTCGGACATGCCCGGGCCGTCTGCGACTCGGAAGTCGACCGCAGCGACATTTGCTACCGCTGCGGTCAGGCGGGCCACAAAGCGGCCCAGTGCTCCGCCAAGCCACGGTGCATTCTCTGCGCACAGGCGAAGTTGCCGGCGGAGCACCGCCTTGGGGGACCCTCATGTAAGGCCCCCAAGGCCAAGAAGAAGAAGGGGGGCAAGGCCCCCCAAAATTCGGGGGGCAAGGCCCCCCAGACTAAGAGCGGCCAGCCGTCAGCTGGGGAGGCGATGGAGCTCGGCAAATAATGGCCGAGATTCGCCTCCTCCAAGCGAACCTCAACCACTGCGCCGCAGCTCAGGATCTTCTTCTCCAGAGCATGGCGCAGTGGTTGATAAATGTGGCTATAGTCTCCGAGCCATACATGGTCCCGGCCCGTGACAACTGGGTCGGGGACCGGACGGGCTCGGTGGCCTTAATAAGGTTGGCGTCCCATAGCTCCCCGCCCTTCGAAAAAGTAGCGAAGGGTCGTGGATGCGTGGCGGCGTCAACGGGATCTTTGACGGTGGTCGCGTGCTACTGCTCTCCGAACTGTGCCCTATCTGACTTCGAGCAATTTCTTCTGGAGGTGTCGAGGCTCGTCAGATGGGCACAGCCCTCCCCCGTTCTTGTGGCCGGGGACTTCAACGCCAAGTCTACGGCGTGGGGTTCTCCGGCAACCGATGTTAGGGGTGAGGCGCTGGAAGAATGGGCCATTTCGCTCGGGTTGGTTCTGTCCAACCGGGGCTCGGTCGACACGTGCGTGCGGCAGCAGGGCGGCTCAATTGTGGACTTGACTTTCACCAACGCCGCCCTAGCACGCCGTGTTCAGGACTGGGAAGTGCTGGAGGAGGTCGAGACGGCTTCCGATCACCGATACATCCGGTATCGGATTCTCCCTCCTTCGGCGAACCCGAACAGTCCGGGTCGGGCCCCTCGCGGGGCCAGCCCGAGGTGGGTGCTGGGGCGACTCGACCGCGAACTACTGGTCGAGGCCGCTCTGGTTCAGTCCTGGAGTCCAGCGCCTGAGGGTCCGGCTGACGTGGAGGCGGAGGCTCAATGGCTCGCGGACGCTATGTCGCGCGTTTGCGACGCGTCAATGCCGCGGGCCCGCCCCTGCCCTCCCAGACGTCAGGTGTACTGGTGGTCGCCAGAGATCGCGCAGATCCGTCAAGACTGCGTGGTCGCAAGACGCCGGTACGCCCGTAGCCGGCGCCGTCGCCGTAATGAGGCCCGTGAGGCCGAATTGTATGCCGCCTACAGGGACTGTCGTCGTGCCCTGTCGGTGGCTGTTGCGGAGGCCAAAATCAGGGCCTGGGAGGAGTTCCTGGGGACCCTAGATCGGGACCCCTGGGGGCGGCCATACCAGATGGTGCGTGCAAAATTGCGCCCCTGGGAGCCCCCGGTGACGGAAAGTCTCCACCCCGTGTTCCTGGAGCAGGTATTAGTTAGCCTGTTTCCGGACCGGGGGGAACATCCTCCCCCGTTTGCGGCGGCGGCGGATTCGGAGAGCAGTAGCATCGAAGTGACGGAGGAAGCAGTCGCGCCCGAAGTCACCTTGGACGAGTTGCACCGGGCGGTGGATAGGCTAAAAGGCCGCAACACCGCTCCGGGGCCCGACGGAATTCCTGGTCGGGCATGGGTATTGGCTCTACCCAACGCACTCGAATCCAGGGTGATGTGGCTGTTTTCCTCGTGCCTGGCGCAGGGTCAATTTCCCCGTAAGTGGAGGACGGGACGGTTGACCCTGCTGAAGAAGGAGGGACGCCCGCCAGACTCGGCGTCGGCCTTTCGTCCCATAGTCTTGCTCGACGAGGTGGGCAAACTCTTTGAGCGCCTTTTGGCAGCCCGCCTCACGGAGCACTTGATGGGACCAGGACCGGACCTTAGTGAAACACAGTTTGGTTTTCGTCGTGGCCGGTCCACGGTCGACGCGATCTCGCGGGTGAGGTCTCTCGTTGGGGGTGCAGTGGAAGGTCGAGGGGTGGTCGTGGCGGTGTCTCTTGACATCGCCAACGCTTTCAACACTATTCCCTGGAGCTGCATCCTCGCTGCGCTCAGCCACCACCGCGTGCCGGAGTACCTGCGGAGAGTCTTGTCATCTTATCTCTCCGACAGGTCCGTAACGTATCCCACGCGGGATGGGTGGCGCCGGAGGGCCGTCAAGTGCGGTGTTCCGCAGGGGTCAGTTCTTGGTCCGACCCTATGGAACATCGCCTACGATTGGGTGCTGCGGGAACCACTCGTGGCGGGGGTCGACGTGACTTGCTACGCCGATGATACCCTCGTCACGGCCCGCGGCAATACATACCCGGAGGCGGCCCTCTTGGCCACGACCGGCGTCGCCGAAGTAGTCAGTAGAATTCGGCGCCTAGGGCTAGTGGTAGCCCTAGAGAAATCCGAGGCCATTTGCTTCCACGGGCCTCGGAAAGCGCCGCCGGTCGGAGCGCAGCTAGTGGTGGGCGGAGTTTCCATCAGCGTCGGTCAGACGATGCGGTATCTGGGCATCGTTCTGGACAGCAGATGGAACTTTCGGGAGCACTTCCGTCGCCTCGCGCCCAAACTTGTCGGGGCTGCGGGGGCATTGGGAAGACTGCTGCCGAACCTGGGGGGACCCTCGGGCGCATGCCGTCGTCTTTACACCGGCGTTGTGCGTTCGATGGCTCTCTACGGGGCGCCCATCTGGGTGGATGCCCTGAATCGCCGGAATATTGCGGTCCTCCAAAGACCGCAGCGAGTGATGGCGATCAGGGCCATACGGGGATACGTGACCGTCAGCTTTGAGGCGGCATGTGTCCTCGCCGGGACTCCCCCGTGGGACCTCGAGGCTCGTGCCCTGGCGGAACGTTACCGCCAGGTGAGAGCAGGGGAGGTCGAGGGGACCGGATCGCTGCAAACGGGGGCAATGGCGCGGCGTCAGTTCCGCGCCGAAATCCTCCGGCAGTGGTCCGAGCGGTTGGAGGAGCCAAGCGCCGGTGTTCTGACCATCGGCGCTATCCGACCGGTCCTGGATCGGTGGGTCAACAGGCGGCACGGTACGATGACCTTCCGGCTGACGCAGGTCCTCTCCGGACACGGCTGCTTCGGGAGGTACCTGTGTCGGATAGCCGGCAGAGAGGCATCGATGGCTTGCCATCATTGCGGCTGCGCCGAGGACACGGCGGGACACACACTCGCCGTGTGTTCGGCGTGGTCAGGGCCACGTGCGGCGCTAGTTGACGCCACCGGAGCCGATCTGTCGCTCTCGGCCATATGCCAGGCCATGGTCGACAGCGACGAGGCATGGAGCGCAATGGTCACCTTCTGCGAAGAGGTGATCAAGCGCAAGGAGGAAGCGGAGCGGGTCAGAGAGCAGGATCCCCTGGCTGACCCAATCCGACGACGCCGCGTCGGGCGCAGGCGTGCGGCGCATGAGCGCCGTCTTCCTCCTTAACGGGGACCTCCGGGCGGCGGATATGGGACATCCGTCGTCCACAGGAGTGGTGAGGTTCCCCGGTAGGTGATGGGCGGGTGGTGTCACGTCCATCGTCTCTGGTGTTTGATGCCGTCACTATCCACCCAGACGGCATCACCCAAGGAAGGGCCCCCGTGGTGGGGCAAGCCGCGCATGGCGTGCGTCTTGCGGTGCTTGCGTATAGCGGTTATCCCGGCGCACGTCGTAGCGGAAGCGGTAGGACACCCGTCAGGTGTTTTAGTGGGCTCTCTCGGTGGACCACATACCCCGTTTGCGCCGTCCCAGCGCGGCGGGGACCTAGCCGGTGGGTCGTCCCTCTACAGCGACCCCGAATGGTTTCCCTGACGGAAAAAAAAAAAAAAAAAAAAAAAAAAAAAAAAAAAAAAAAAAAAAAAAAAAAAAAGGTTAGGTTAGGTTAGGTTAGGTTTTTTTTTTTTTTTTTTTTTTTTTTTTTTTTCCTAGCTACCCCTAACATGGAGGTCAGGGTCCTTGGCAAGCTATCTAATTTCTTATCAGCTATTTTGAAACTACCCGGAAATGGGCCTATACTCCTCAATCATTCTAGTCCTCTATTACCATACCGTTCTCGCTTTTATGCCTCTCGCACTTCTTTTCCTCATCTTTCATACTTGCATACCTATTCTATTTTTTATCTACCATTAAGTACACACAGGGGGGGCTTAGGTTAGGGTCGGATGGTGGGATGGGAAGGGGGGGGGGGGGGAGAAGGGTCATTTGTTTTATTTTTACATTTGTGTTTTCTGCTTATATCTATATACTTAACACTACTTATATTACACTTATGATTATTGCTTACTCATTCTTACAATTTTTATTTATACTTATACTAAATCTATATGCTATTTTTAATATATATAACAATATATTAAATAGTCATATTTTTCTTATGCTATTTTTATATTTAGTACAATTTTGTCTTATAGCTACCAATACACAATTATTACTAGTTGTTTGGTTCCCAGCCAGTCTAGGCCAGTTTTTGACGTGAGCGGATTTCGCAGGTTTTGTTCCAGGATGCATTATCAGGATGGACTGAGAACAAACTGCTGCCACTCGGTGGTAAGTCGTTGACTGACCTGACCTTTTGTTGTGCGTTTTCTTTTCCTCTTGTTTAACAAAACTTAAACCTTCGGAAAAGCTGCCACTCTCCGCGCGGGCCATTGCAACCAAGTTGGTCGTGTAGATTTGTGTGCTTGTGTGTGTATTTTGTGTTGTAGTGTAGTGTGTGCGAGTGTTCATCTGCTTTTCGCTTCTCCTCTCCAGTGTGGTTATGCTGCTTTTGGTCCCCATTTCCACCTTAGCAGTAGGCAACCGACGCTCGGGCCAGAGCGTCCCACTTCCTTCGCACTGGGCATTCAGCACTGAATGCGTTGTGCTGGACGTGGGCCGCGCCCGCCCGGGCGCAGTTGCGACACGCTGGTGGTTCTCCCGCTGCCATGTCTGCGCACTTGTCCCTCATGTGAGGGCCTCCGCAGTGGCTGCAGAGATCGGCCGGCTCCCTGCAGAGGCGCTTGCTGTGTCCATATGCGAGGCACCGGGTGCACTGCACCAGCGGCGACTGGTCCTCAACTCGCACGTTCTGCAGGTCGACCTTCAGTCTTCCTGCAGCCACTGCCCTTGCCCATATTGTCGGAGACACCCTCAAAACGATGTTTGCGTTGTGGGGGTTCCGCGCTTTCCTCCTATACTTGACTTCCATCCTGTCTTCCTCGTCGGCGAGGGCGCCAAAAACACCCGCATTCTGGCTCCGAAGGGCGCCCAGTACCTCCACATCGCTGTGGACGGTCAGGACGTCCCTTAGGACCAGGAGCGGGTCCTTGTTTTTGACCTCCTCGGCGACGAGTTGACCCCCGCTGTCCTTAAGCTTGCTAATTACTTTTTCCCTTTCTTCCTTCGTCTTGCATCCTAGTACTATTTTCCTATCCCTAGCTTTCCGCACTCTTTCAACTTTCACCCATCCATTCTTAGCATCAATCGTCTTTCTTACCTTCTCTAATACTTCCTCTCCAGTGTCCTCTTCATTCCTTGATGTGACTATGACTGAGTGAAGAGTCGCAGGCTCCCTACTGCTTTCCGCTCGGACTGCGTTGGCGTAGCTCAGCTGCGGTCTCTCCACCAGTAGGTCCAGGCGTTCCCTATTTTCCTTCAGGATCCTATTATTCTCTTCCACTCTTTCCATTAAGGCCCTGACATTCTCCAGGGAGACGGAGCAGGCAGGGGGGGGATTATCCTTCCCTATCTGCTCCGTCACCCCGGTTCCCTCACTTTCATCTCTTTCTGTCCCCCCTTCTACAGAGGACCCCGCTTCCGCCTCTTTAAAGAGTCTCATTAGGTGGCTGAGGGCCGCCTTTAGGGTCTCCTTTATGTCCCCCCTAAGGTTGCGAGACTCAGAGAGGGCCCTGTGCCCCTTGGCGAACCATGAGTTGGCTTCCTCTCTTCGGCTCTTTGGGGGGCTCGTAGGTGAAATTTGGAGCCTGGAGGGAAGCTCTCCTTCCAAGCACCGTATGGGAGCCCGTTTCTTCTTGGTCACCATAATGGTGGCCAAGGTTGGTATGTGTTTGGGAGACGGGGTTGTCACTGTAGTAGGGGGGGGCCTTCTTGTAGGGCTGGTAACCCTGGCTGACTCCCGCTCGCCGACACTCCGTCTCGCGTTTTGTCCCGCGGGTCGGTCTGTCGGGCTGTTGGAGCCGGGATCTGCCTTCGATTTTGACACCCTTTTCACGGGCGTCCTGTCTAGGGAGTATTGACCAAACATCCTTCCCTCTACTTACGCAAACCTTAGCTATACCTAAAGTCAAAGTTTTACAACTTTTGTTGCAGGTCGCGTGTGTTGCTGTCCAGCAGCTGTCAAGATTCCCGATGCGAGATGTCGCTCAGGTGAGTTTGCGTAGGTGTGTGTCTCTGTGTGTGTACGTGTTTGGTTTTGAGTGTGTGTGTGCGCGTATGTGTGTGTGTGTGTGTGTATGTGTGTGAGTGTGAGGTAAATGTATGCGTATTGTGGATAGTGGTGTGAGTGCGTGAGAGTGCCCTCAGTCCAGGATGTGTTCTATATGTAAAGGGTATAGAACGGTCAGGAAGGGGGGATGGGGGGGAGGGGGCGAGGGAGGGGATGTCTAGATAGTGAGGGAATAGGGGTAGCTATCCGTCACGTCAAAAACCGGGTCAAAAATTTTGGGCAAAATCCGGGTGTAAAGTCCCGGACTGTCCTAGGGTCCCGGGATGAAGTCCCAGACAGGAAGAGGCGGTTGTCCAGGCTTTGCTCAGATGACTGGAGCAAGTCCCGTTCAAATCGGGTCACTGGGGCCCGAGATATAGGACTTTGAAAAATCCAAGATGGCGGTCAAAATGGCCGCCACCAGGTTATGGTGCCAGTTGATCCGCCCGCTCCTGTCAAGTACTCCAGCGAAAATCCCGAGTCGCTACGACCACTGGGGCCGGAGCTATCGTCGATTTAAATTTTCAATATGGCAGCCAATATGGCTGCTTGTCAGCTGTCAGTTGGCTGTCAGAGCTGTCAAATTTTGACAGCTATTTTCAAATTGCTGTAACTCCGTTCCCCGTGGTCGCAGCGACACGGGGTTTTTTCCTGTAATATCGGCGTTTTAGGCCGCGTCGAATAAAATTATTATGGGGGATGCAACCCCAACCCTTATATAAAAATTGAAAATTTTTGCCGGTTTTTTCCAAATAACTTAAAAACTACTTAACCTAAAAACTTAATTTAACTTATATTTAACTAGTCTAAGTAGCGCCTACAAGGCGACGGTGGAGCGGGGTTATAGCGACCACCCCTACTGCCCCCACGTGTCAACCCCTAAAATTAAAAAATTTATAACTCGAAAACTACTGAACCGAAAAATCTGAAATTTTCAGGGGTTGTAGAGTCGGCAAATGCCTATCTAATACTAATTTAAAAAGTGGGGGTCATAGATCTTAATTTTGAAAAAAGTAATTTTGAAATTTGGAAAAATTTTGTAATCGCTATAACTCCGCCCTTACTTGAGTCCCGATGACGCGCGATGTGTCCCCTGTCTCGTCTCGGAGAGGCGCAGGCTGCGGCACTGCCAGATCCAGCCGCACTCCTCGGGATGGGTGACCACGTGCCCACGTGGTACTTGTTTTTCTGGCTTTTTCTCAGCCGTTTTCAGCCGGAAAATTCTGAAATTTCCCACGCAGGTAGTCCTCACCAAGGGCTTCGAGGGCACACTTTAAAAAGTGTAGGTCAAGGCGACTAATCGCGCGCCGCACGCACTTAAAGTTTTCAAATTTGCCACTTTTGCACTTTTTTGGTTATAACTTTTTAACCTTTGGTCCGCGGCACTTTATTTTTTCACAGGCGTGTGCGCCTCACTTTTCCGCAACTTTTGATGTATAACACCGGTATTTTCGTGCACTTTTTACCACTTTTTGGATTTTTTGAAGCGGGAGCTCGACACACGCGTGGCGTTTGGGACGGCGGTTGGTTAGGTTAGGTTAGGTTAGGTTAGGTTAGGTTAGGTTAGGTTAGGTTAGGTTAGGTTAGGTTAGGTTAGGTTAGGTTAGGTTAGGTTAGGTTAGGTTAGGTTAGGTTAGGTTAGGTTAGGTTAGGTTAGGTTAGGTTAGGTTAGGTTAGGTTAGGTTAGGTTAGGTTAGGTTAGGTTAGGTTAGGTTAGGTTAGGTTAGGTTAGGTTAGGTTAGGTTAGGTTAGGTTAGGTTAGGTTAGGTTAGGTTAGGTTAGGTTAGGTTAGGTTAGGTTAGGTTAGGTTAGGTTTTTTTTTTGTTGTCCCCACGAGGGTAAAACCGCCCCGTGAGGGAGTTTATTGCGATCAGACGCGAATAAACAATTCTGCTATTTGATACAGAATATGACAAAATTAACAATTAAAACTTATAAGTACTTATGTAGAGAAAGAACATTTTGGAGATGCTTATAATTAGTTACATAGGCGAGTACGTTTTACAATTTAAAATATTAGTGTGTAATGTGTATATGTGTGTGTGTGTGTATGTGTGTATGTGAGTGTTTATGTGTTGTTGAATGTTTTTAGGTTGTTGACAATTCGGGTGATGTGTGTCATGAAGGAGCTAATGGTGGGTTTCTGTTTAAGGACTTCGGAGAGGTCATAGGGTTCAATGTTATATGATTGGGAGAGTTGTTCGTGAGTGTATCTGGTGTGGAGGAATTTAGGGCAAGTGGTGAGTAAATGTTGTATGCTTTGTTGTGAAGAGTTATCGCAAGGGCAGAGGTCATTGTCTACTATTTTAAATCTATGGAGGTATTCCTTATGATACCCGTGTCCTGTTAGTATTTGTGTGAGTGCGAAGTTGTGTCCTAGGTGTGTAATTATGTTTTGGATGTGTGATAATGTTGGGCACCATGTTTTAAGGGTGGGGCCCTTGGTGTTGTGTGTGTACAGGCTTTCGGTCTGGCTGTGTGAGTGTTCCTTGGCGAGTCTACGTGTGTGTGAGAGTGGGAAGTGGAGAAATGCAGGTGTGGTGTGTTTATTTGCGGCTTCCTTCGCCGCAATGTCAGCCAGTTCATTGCCTAGGATGTCCCCGTGGGCCCTGACCCAAATAAGGCTGATGTTGATGTGTGTTTGGCTGAGAAATGTTTGTATGTGGTTGGTGAGTGTGTGCGTACTGGCTGTGTTACGAATGTCATCTAAGGCGGACCTGGAATCTGACATTATGGCTGCGGTGTAAATGTGGTTGTCAGCCAACCATTGGCAGGCCTTAGAGAGGGCCAGTAGCTCAGCCTGGAACACTGAGCAGGTGGAATGCAGCGAGTATTTCTTGGTGATGGTGCGGTTTGTTGGTGTTTGGATGATGACGGCAGCGCCGACTCGGTTGTCATGTTTGCTACCGTCTGTGTAAATGTGGTGTGAGTGTGTGTGTGAAAGCGATAGTAGGGTAGTGTTAAGTTCCTCCTGGCTGTCGGCTGTGTGGTATGTGTGTGAGATTCTGTGTGCTGGGTGAATGAGTTGAGAGGGGTGAGTGGGTGTGTCCATAGTAATGTCGGTGGGTAAGAATGGGCTTATGTGTGTGATGCGTGTGAGTTCTATTGTAGCGGTCTCTTGTGCTTTTAGGTGGAGTGGTGTAAGACCTGCAAGTGTGATAGCGTCAATTGTGTTTAGTGTGCGGAAGCCACGTGTGATTTTGAGGGCGAAACCTCTTTGTAGAGCCAGTAGTTTTTTGGTCACCATTTTGTATTTGAGGGCGTTTTGCCAGATGCAGGCGGCGTAACATACTATTGGCTCAATGACCCCTTTGTAGAGTGTGCTGATATTTTCTGAATGAATACCCCATGTGGGTCGAATGAATTGTGAGAGTTTGTTGTGTATTTTTTGTGCTTTGGTGATGATGTGAGTGATGTGTTGTGTGAATTTGAGTTTGTTGTCGATTATTACTCCTAAGAGTTTGATGGTGTTTTTGGTGTGTATTTGTGTGTTGTCCATGTGTATGTTGATGTGCCGTGATTTGTGAGTGAATGTTGTGGCTTCCGTTTTCTGAGGTCCGAACGTCAGTTTGACGGAGTTCCCCCATTTGGAGATATGATTGAGTGCAGTGTTGATGTTATTCTGTAGAGTAGAGAGGTCCTTGTGTGTAGCGAGGAGAGTGACGTCATCTGCATAGGCCTGAAGGTGAATTCCTTCAGGTAGTGTGGAGTTTAACAGGTCGTCCATTAAAAGGTTCCATAGTGTAGGGCCGCAAACTGAACCTTGGATGCATCCTCGGGTGAGTTGTTTGGTGGCAGTGATGTTTGCATAGTGTGTGGTTACCCATCTCTCTGTGTGATAGTGTTTTAGAATGTTAAATATGTTGCGTGGGCAGTGTGTGTCTTTGAGTCGTGTGAGAATTGCCGGCCACCAGGCATTGTCGAAGGCGGCCTTGATGTCCAAGGACACCATGACAACGTGGTCGCCATCTGCTTTGTGTTTTTGTATGCGTGTGATGAGGTTGTGAAGTGCGTGTATTGTGGAGGTCTGTGTTTTGAAGCCATATTGGTGTGGATTGGATGCGTGTGTGATGTTGAGGTGGTGTGTGAGTCTCTGAGTGATGAGTTTTTCTAGTGTTTTGGCGAAGATGGGGAGGAGGCCTATGGGTCTGAAGGATGAGGTGGTGGAGTAGTTGTCCTTGCCTGGCTTAGGAATAACCTTAACAATGGCATGTTTCCATGCCTTGGGGAAGAAGCCAAGGGAGAGACATCGGTTCATGAGGGATGTAATGATGTTAGGGAAACAGGACGTGAAGTGGAGGCAGATGTCGGAGGTAAGGTGATCTTCGCCAGGTGATTTGTTTGGGTTCATGTTATTAAGTATGTCGATGATTTCTTGGGTAGTGAATGGTGGGCCATCAGCGGTGTTGGGGGTGTTTGTGCTGAGTGAGCGTGTGGTGTGTTGAGTGGGTGAGTCGGGGGTGTCGTCAGGGTAGAACTGATTGAGGAATGTGTTGGCAGTTTGTAGCGGTGTGGTTGTGAAAATACCTGGTGCGATCTCGATGTTGGAGGGAGGTTGTATGGGTGGTCTGGTTTTAATAATTTTGTTGGTGATGGCCCACGCGTCGTCTTTGCCCTGGGCAGAGCAAAAGGCCCTGAAGCTCTCGGTGGAAGCTTTGCTCAGTTTTTCCGCATACTCCGCTTTCAGCGTAGTGCGTTCGGTAAGTAGGTCCGCGACAGGGCGGTTGTTTTTAGCGGCTTTGCTGAGTAGGCGGTGGTTGCGGATTACAGCGTTTTTTAGAGAGGTTAGCTCCTCATTCCACCAAAGGGGTCTGTCAGGGCGTCTGCCCGGGCGGGGAAGAACCTGGTCGCATGATTTTTGGATGAGTGTGGTGAGTTTGTGAATGTATGTGTCCAGTTCATGTGTTTGTAGTTGTGAGATGTCTGTGTTGATAAGGTCTGATGATTGTATGTTTCTAGTGAAGTGTTGTTTCAGTGTGTCCCAGTCTCGGAAGTTGGTGGTGGAGTATTTAAATGTGGAGGTTTTCTGTTTGTGTGTGAGTTGAGTGTGTGTGTGAAGTGTGAATGTTAATGCGTGATGGTCGGAGGAGGGACAGATGTTAGTGTCGACAGTCCAGGAGTGAATGTGATGTGCGATGTTGTTTGTGGCGAGAGTTAGGTCGACGATGGAACCTCTGATGAGACCATTAGTCGTTGTTTCGAACGTGTTGTGTTTGCCGGTGTTGATGACGGTAACGTCATGTTGGGCTATAAGGTTGGCAATATCTAATCCACGTTTGTTGTGTTTGGGGGAGCCCCATAAGCGGTGCCAACCGTTGAGGTCCCCAGTGATGATGTGTGGAGTGTTGGTGTGTTCATGTAAGAGTGTGTGTAGTTGTGTGAGTGTGTCGTGGGGGTCATCGTTGGGCTCGATATATATTGAGGTGATAAGTAATTTTTTGTTGTTGTGTGTGATCTGTAGAGTGCTGATGTTGGATGTAGAGTGTTTGGGGAGGTCGAGCGTGTTTCCGATGCTGTCCCGAGTCAAAACGCACGCCTTGACCGGTCTATTGGATGGGAACTGATGGGTGGTGTATCCAGGGATGGTTTTGGTGGTGAGTGAGGAGCCGGTGTATGGTTCGTTAATGAGTATGATGTCAGTTTTGTTGATGGAGGTGTAGTGTGATAGTTCTTGCGTGGCTGCATATCCTCGTCCGAGGTTGCAGTGGATGAATGTGATGGGAGTGTGAGTGGGTGAGAGTGTGAGGCGGTTGTGTGCGTGCGTGTGGTTGTGTGTGTGGTTGTGTGTGTGGTGTCTGCGGTTGTGTCTGTTAAACATGTTATGAAGAAAACAGAGTTACAATGAGATTAAATGCTAAACGTTAAATAACAAAAACAAATTAAAAACAGGTCAAAAGTGAAGTAGTGATGCAAGGGTTAATTACTGTTTCGGGTAGGGCAGCAGCGTCGTGCGCGGAGTTGTGGTGGTGGTGTGGCCTGGCGGCGGCGATGGGGCTCCGAAGTCCGTAGACTCGTCGGCGCGGAGTTTGGCGAGGTGAAGGCGTGTGCAGGCGAGTTGGTTAGTTGCTTGGTGGTCGGTCTTTAGTTTGGTGCCAAATTGCCTGTTGTGTTTGTGGCAATTGTGGCACTTGGGTGGAGCGTCCCGGTGAGGGCAGTCGGCGCGGGTGTGGTCTGAGGCGGCACAATATGCGCAGGCGGCGGTTTGCGCCGTGCACTTCCCTTTAGAGTGGCCGAATTGCAGGCACTTAAAGCACTGGGTCAGGCGGGAGAATGGTTCGATGTGGACTTGCTGGTGTCCGATGGCCAGGCGCTCCGCGGTGATAACTTGATGGAATATCGATGGGTGGATTTCAATGACTGCGTTGTAGCGGTGTTCAGATCGGTTGTTGGTAAGGAAGCACAGGCGTATGTTGTTTGGGTTAATGGAGTTTTGGTGGCTGATGGTGGTGATAAGTTCCTCGCGAAGAGTTTCCTTACTTATCCCCTTGAGGATGGCGAGGGGAGGGCGTTTCCTCGCTTGGGTGGCCTTGAGGTTGGTGGTGGTGGTGTGGTTGTTGATATGGGTGATTGTGTCCGCACACTGCTCCTCTCGGTCGAATTGAAGCAGCACCCTGCCGTTAGCCAAGGGCTGGATGCGACTGGGCGCGTAGTTCCTGGATTTATAGTCCAGGCAGGTCTTAATGCTGGTGATGGTGGTGGCGGCGGTGCTCGGGGTGGTGGCGTCGGTGGGGGCAACCACGACGGCCGGCTTGGCGGATGTAGATGGTGGCGGTGTGGTGGCCGCTACGGATGCGTAGGTGCTGCGGGGGGGGTGGTTGCTGGGTGGGGCGAGCCTCTTGAGGCCCTGGCTCACTGTTGTCTTGATTTCTTCGGTGAGTTCCTTTTTCAATGATGCAATTAACGTAGAGAAGTCTGGTGATGGAGCTGGTGGTGGTGTGTCGATTTTTTCGCTGACGGCGATGATCTCGTCAGCGGCCTCCTTGATCACCTTTTTATTGGCGGCCGTCACGCTCTTGCCCTCGCTGACAGCGAGGATGATAGCGCGAGCGAGTTTTATGAGCTTCTCTGACGTCGACTCCATTTGCGAAGCATTCGTGTGAAACGGGGGTAGAGGGTAACAGGGTGCGGAATGTGATGTGAGGAAAGAAGTGAGAAAAGTTAGGAAAAAAAATTTTTTTGGCTAAAATATTTGAAAAATTTTTAGAAATTTTTGGATAAAATTGGAAATAATGATCGGAGGGGGGAGTTATGGGTGTCGTTAGATAGGTGAGGGGGAGTATAATGTATATACGAAAGAACGGGAAACCTAGCTTCTAAGGCAAAAAAGTTGGGGGGGAAAAAGAAAAAAGTTGACGGGGAGGGGGGGGTTTGAGGGTGTCAATCGATGGGTTGACCCAATAATTGTTTACCACCCAGGTAACGGATTTTCGCTCAGATTCGACGTATCTCGCTCCGTTTTCGAGATATGGCCGTTACCACGTTAATTGGTAATGGCGAAAACGATCGAGGTTCGGGCGAAAATTCGGGGGAGAAAAACTATTAGGAGTAAAATTATGGTTGAGAGCTTATTCCATTCCTGAAGAAATGAGCTATAATTTGGTATATAGGAAATAATTTTACGAGGACGGGATTGGGAGTTGTGGGTCGGTGAAAAAAGGGGTCAAGGTTAGGTTTTAAGCAAATGGAAGAAATTTATGTTTGTAATCAAAATTTCAGGAAAACTAAAAGGCGTAGGGAGGAGTATGAGGTGTCTATGGATAGGGAATGGAAAGGGCTGTCTATTGGAGGTATCAGACAGGGTCGCACGCGCTCCGATCACGAAACACGTGGCCACGTGGTTTTTGGAAAAAATGTTATAATAACGGAATGGGGGGTAGGAGAGGGGTGGGAGTGGGGTAGGAAGATGGGTAGGACGTTTACACACAGAATGAGGGCGAAAAAAAACAGGGGGTCAACACTTCACTTTTAAAGTTATCGTCACTTACTTGTGTTTTTTGTGCAAAAATCCACACACTTTGGTCAATTTCACTATCCAGTACACTGCAATCCAGGAGGCAATTGGTGCCTCAACTAGGGCTCACTAATGCACTACTTTTAGTATATAATATGTCACTGTTTTCGAAACTTTTGTGATCTGTCAAAGTTCCGACCACGTGTTCGAAAAACACACTTTTGCTTATAACTTTTCACTGAGCACTGCGATCGAGACACAAATTATATCCCCGTGTAGGGCTCGCGAACGCGCAACTTTTGATGTATAACACGGCACTGTAACTTCAACTTTTACCACCGAAAATAATTTTTAACGCGGAGCTCGACGGATTCGTGCCGTTCTTGGGGGCGGTCGACCGCAGACTGGTTAGGTTAGGTTAGGTTAGGTTAGGTTAGGTTAGGTTAGGTTAGGTTAGGTTAGGTTAGGTTAGGTTAGGTTAGGTTAGGTTAGGTTAGGTTAGGTTAGGTTAGGTTAGGTTAGGTTAGGTTAGGTTAGGTTAGGTTAGGTTAGGTTAGGTTAGGTTAGGTTAGGTTAGGTTAGGTTAGGTTAGGTTAGGTTAGGTTAGGTTAGGTTAGGTTAGGTTAGGTTAGGTTAGGTTAGGTTAGGTTAGGTTCCCCCTCGTGGGTCTGCACCTTGTCGTGGTGAGGGGGCTCAGTAGCATTAGCGAAGCCAAGACAGACCCGAAGGGACCGTTTCGTTCTGAGGCCTTCAGGCTCAGAACCAGGTCCCTTCACACCGTGTGGTGGTGCGCGAGCGCCACTGCACGAGAGAGGAAGGAAAACCTCTATAAAAAACCATGGGGGGGCGGACTTTCATGTCCTGCCCGGGGTGGGGGTGTCCGCTGAGTACCGTTCTCGGCGGACCCAAACCGCAAGCCTGGCTCAACTTTTGAGTCAGGATCGGGGGCTGCTTGTCGGAGGTCGGGGAGACAGCGGTCGCGAGGAAGAAAACCTCTATAAAAAATCACTGTGCGTGTCCCTCTGCTTGCAGAGGGCACAGGTGACGGAGGAGGGACGGGTGATCCGTCGGTGGGAGGGCGGGCTCTCCCGGTTTCGGTATCGTCTCCGGGAGGGCAGACTTCGGTCACCGCCTTCAAACTCGTTATCCCAGCGGAGGTGTCGTGGTCACGTCTCGCGGCCACTGCTGGGACCGAGGGCCTTGCCTTAATTGGCCGGGTCAAGAGGACTTAACCTCACTAAAAAAAGTTAGTTTGTAAGTTCCGGTGAAACCTGCCCGACCTCACCGTGTAATAGGGTTACCCAGGTACAGGGGGCTCTGCCTGGGTGGACGGTTTATTTCCCCCATACTCGTGGGACTCTTTATGGAACCTTTTAATCAAAACCTAAACGACGTTAACAGTGGGAGGGGCGAGAAGCCCAACAGTGAGGAGGAGATCGGGGGCAAAAAGCCCGGCAGCGTTGACTGCGCAGTGGTGGAGGGTCGTCGCACGCCCAGTGTTGCGCGACCCTCGTCGATTGTCGGAGGAGGGGGTTCCAGGCCCCTTACTCCTGTTGTGGTGCTGGAGCGACTCCCAGTCGGAGTGGATGAATTTTTGGCTTCGGGCGACGGTGCCCGCCGAAAAAGACACCGAACGCCTTCGGTGCTCGGGTCTGAAGTCTCGGGCTCGGAAACTGAAACCGAGGACCGCACTGCTCCACGTGAGCCGGTAGCTAGGCGCGGTAGGACCACTCCGGGTGCACCTTCTACCAGGAGTCGGTCGAGTTCGTCCCGTAAAACAATGGGACCCCCGGCGCCCATCCTTGACCCGGACGAGGGGCTTGAGCGCCCAACACTGGAGGCGCCGCATCTGCTCGATGCCGAACAATTAAGAGCGCAGGCCGGCGTGAGTGCAGCGGCCATTTTTGAGGTCGTGCGCACGTCAAAGAACCTCAAAGGGGGTTATATGAGGACCCTCAATGTGGCGGCGACGGGTCTACTGGACATCGTAGAGGCCCTGGCGGACAGAACGGTGTCGGACGAGGTGCGTCGCGTCCAGGTGGAGTTTGCTCGCCTCCGCCGTGAGAATGACGCGCTGAAGGCTGAGCGTAAGTCGCTGCTGCTCGAGTTGGAGCAGGCGAGCGCTACGACCGCCACGAGGGCAACTTGCCCACCGCCTGCCCCAGCAGTCTCGAGTGCCATGCCTCAGATGGGGGAGCTGCTGGAGGAGTTCAGGCGCTCAATTATAGCCTCGGTGGGTACAATGATTAATGCCCGCTTCGAGGGCATCGAAGAGCGCCTCCTCCCGGAGACGAGGATCCGCCCACCTCTAAGGGCGGACAGGGCCCCGGTGGGGCCAGTTGGCACCCCGGCGCCGGTGCCGGTGCCGGTCTCTGCCCCGGCTCCTGCTGCAGCGGAGTCCACTACCGCTACTGCTAAAAAGTCGGCGAAAAAGTCGGGAAAAAAGGGGAAAAATAAGGGGGTGAGTCATCCCCCAGTCCCCGAACTGCCGGCGGTTCCTCCGACTCCGGAGGCGATGGACACCACTCCTGTAGCGGGTCCCTCGAACCAAGCGACCACCTGGACGGAGGTGGTAAAGAAGGGAAAGGGGAAGGGGAAAAAGTCCCCCCCCTCCACGGCGGCACAGAAACCGGCCTCCCAGGCGGCTAAGAAGACGCAGCGGGCCAAGCCTAAGCTGACCGCCCCGAAGACGGCCGCGGTGCTGGTCACTCTCAACACGGAGGCTGCCGCAAAAGGAGTTACTTATGCCCAGGTTATGGAGCGGGCGGAAGAGGCGGTGAACCCGGCGGACCTGGGCATAGAGTCCGTCCACTTCCGCCGATCCGCCACAGGGGCCCGGATCATAGAGATCCCAGGCGCCCAAAGCCAGGACAAGGCCAATGCCCTGGCCGATAAGTTGAAGGCCGCCCTCGACGGGGTTGCCGAGGTAGCGGTCCCCGTCAAATGCGCCGATCTGCGGGTGCTGGGGCTTGGGGATACAGCCACCGTTGAAAAGGTGGCAATCGCTGTGTCTCGTGCCGGGGAGTGTCTGGTGGACCAGGTCAAGGTCCACCCAATCACCGCGGGCCCCGATGGAATGGGCTCGTGCATAGTCGAGTGTCCGGTGGCGGCCACCAAGACTATTTCAAAGGCGGGCAAATTATTGATCGGATGGACCTCCGCAACGGTCCGACTACTAGAGCAGCGGCCTCTCCGCTGCTACAGATGTTTGGGCGTTGGCCATACAAGGCCGACATGTCCCTCTCCCGTCGACCGCAGCAAAATGTGCTTCCGGTGCGGCGAGGAGGAACATAAAACTGCGGCCTGCAAATCCGCAACCATGCGGTGCAGCGTCTGCGCTGCGGCCGGAAAGCCGGCCGGACATTTAATGGGGGGGAGGCTTTGTGCTCCCCCCACGGTAAAAGGAAGGTCGGGCGTGGGGGCGTGGAGAGCTCCCACCGCCTCGACTCGACCAGTGAGGGCAGAAAGGGAGGCTAGCATGTCAGAATAATAATGGATTGTAGTCGACATGCTAGCTTCCTACAGGCGAATCTCAACCGCTGCGCGAGGGCACAGGATCTTCTCCTTCAATCCCTCGCGCAGTGGCAGGTGCACGTTGCGGTGGCTTGCGAGCCGTATTTTGTCCCCCCCCATTCTAACTGGGCCGGGGACCTCGACGGTTCGGTGGCGGTGGTGGTCCGGATGGGTGTTGGCCCCCCTCTTGTTGTCATCGAAAGGGGGGCAGGTTACGTCGTGGTCGGCTGGGGGGAGTACACCATTGTTGGGGTGTACTTCTCCCCCAACCGCTCCCTGGCAGAGTTCGAGACGTTCCTGGACTCTGTCAGGGCGGCTGTGTCTCGCAGGTCGCCGGGGTCCATCTTGGTCCTCGGCGATTTCAACGCGAAGTCCCGGGCGTGGGGCTGCCCCGCCACGGATGGGAGGGGGGAGGCGGTCCAGGTATGGGGACTCCTCTCCGGGCTGTCCCTGCTCAACTTGGGGACAGTCCACACCTGCGTGCGGCACAACGGGGGGTCTATCGTGGACCTCTCCTTTGCCACTCCTGCAGTCGCGCGCAGGGTGGCCGGATGGAGGGTGGAGGAGGAAGTCGAGACCCTATCTGACCACCTGTACATAAGATTTGAGGTCTCCCCTCCCTCGGGAGGTGCAGCGAGTGGGCAGCGGCCCGTCAGCACCTTCCCCAGGTGGAACTTGAGCCGGCTCGACAAGGAGCTGGCGGAGGAGGCGGCCATCGTTCACCGATGGTTCGCCCCCAGGCCGGAGGAGGGAGCCGACACAGAGGTGTTGGCCGGCCGGATGCACACCATCCTCACTGAGGTGTGTGATGCGGCCATGCCGAGGGCGCGACGTCGACCAGCACGCAAGTCCGTCTACTGGTGGACTCCAGAAATTGCCGAGCTACGGATAGCGGCCAACAGAGCCCGAAGAGCACACGCCCGATGCCAGACGCGCAACCGACGAGCTCCGGACCGGGAGGGAGCCGAAGCCGAACTGGCGGAATTGCGGGAGCAGTACCGAGCTGCCAAGCGAGCATTACAACTGGCCATAAGTCAGGCCAAATCGGCCGCCTTCGAAGAGATCCTGGCGGACCTAGATAGGGACCCGTGGGGGCGCCCCTACCGGGCAGCCCGAAAGAAATTACGGAATCTCGGCGCCCCGTTAACGGAGACCCTACAGCCGGATCTTCTCGGCAGGGTGGTGGGCGAACTGTTCCCCGATTCGTCAGGACATACGCCCCCGGTGATGGCTCCTCCTACTCCGGAGCCCACAGAGGAAGAGGCTCCCCCCTCAATTTCAGAGGGAGAGATGGAGCTGGCCCTGGACCGACTTCGTGGCAGGAAAACGGCTCCGGGGCCTGACGGCGTTCCGGGACGAGTGCTGGCGGTAGCGTCAAAACATCTGGAAGAACAGCTTCGGGGACTCTTCAACGCATGTATCAGCAGAGGAGAGTTCCCGAAGCAGTGGAAGGTCGGGCGGTTGTGCTTGCTCCCAAAAGGGGGAGATCGGTCCCCTGATTCCCCCTCGGCATACAGGCCGATTGTTTTGCTGGACGAGACGGGCAAGTTGCTGGAGAAGATCATCGCATCTCGTCTCGTCCAGCACTTGGAAGTAGTGGGGCCTCAACTCTCGGAGGCCCAATATGGATTTAGGGCAGGGCGGTCCACCATAGACGCTCTGACCACCCTTAAAGAGTTGAGGAAAGGAGCGGTTGCGGCTGGAGACGTAGTCCTGGGGGTATCGCTGGATGTGGCGAATGCCTTCAACAGCATTCCGTTTGAGACTATCATGGAGGCACTCCGGTACCATGGGGTGCCCTCCTATCTCCGGAAGCTGTTGGGGGCGTACCTCCAGGACAGAGAAATTGTCTGGGAGGGCCGAGATGGCCGACTTTATGCGCGGAAAATGACGTGCGGTGTTCCACAGGGATCGGTTTTGGGTCCGACCCTGTGGAACATCGGATACGACTGGCTCCTCCGCGGGCCAGTTCCCCCCGGCGCGGAAGTCATTGGGTATGCGGACGACACCTTCGTAGCAGCCCGGGGCGGGACCTATGAGGAGGCGGCGCGACTGGCCACAATCGCCGTGTCACTGGTGGTGGACCGGCTCGCGCTCTTGGGCCTGAGGGTCTCCTTGACGAAGACGGAGGCCCTCCTATTTCATGGACCGCGGAGAGGACCTCCCCCGGACGCGCGCATAGTCGTCCAGGGAGTGGAGGTGCCGGTGAGGGCCCAACTCAAGTATCTGGGCCTCACCTTGGACGGACGGTGGAACCTCGGGGCCCACTTTACACAAATGGCCCCGAAGCTAATTGCCGCAGCGGCCGCTCTAGGTCGGCTGCTACCAAACTTGGGGAGCCCAGGCTCGGCCTGCCGGCGCCTTTACACCGGAATCGTTCGGAGCATGGCGCTGTACGGTGCCCCCGTGTGGGCGGACGCTCTCACCGCTAAAAACTTAGTATTGTTGAGGAGACCCCAGAGGGTGATAGCGGTGAGAGCGATAAGGGGGTACCGTACCATATCTTGGACGGCGGCTACCCTGTTGGCGGGCGACCCTCCCTGGGAGCTTCAGGCGGGGGTCTTGGCGCGGGTGTATGCCTGCAAAGCAGAGGCGCGAAATCGGGGCGAACGCCCAGAATTTGACGAGGTGCGTAGGATAAGGTTGGAAGCGCATACCGACCTAATCGAAAAGTGGAATGAGCAGCTGCGGTCCCCAGTCGCTGGCCGCGACACAGTAGAAGCGATACAGCCACACCTATCGAGATGGCTGGGAAGAAAATGGGGGGTTCTGTCCTTCCGGCTGGTGCAGGTACTTACCGGACACGGTTGTTTCGGTAAGTACCTGCATCAGATTGCGGGCCGGGAACCAACGCCGGCCTGCCACGAGTGTGACGCGCCACAAGATACGGCGCACCACACACTAGCCGAGTGCGCGGCCTGGGCGCCGCAAAGACACGCAATGTCGGCGTTTGTGGAGGGGGACCTCTCGCTAACTAGCGTCATCAGCGCGATGCTGAACAGCGAGGGGTCCTGGAGAGCGGTGGCCACCTTCTGCGAGGCAGTTATGTCGCAGAAGGAGGCCGCGGAGCGGGATCGTGAGGCGTCTTCCTCCGACCCGCGCCGCCAGCGGAGGCGGGGTGTAAGAAGAAGGAGGTACGCGCACCTCCTCCCCCCGCCGTAGTAGAAGTAGGTAGGAGAAGTTGTTGGGCCGCCTGGTCCGGGGGAGGGCAGTCTGCCACCTCCGGGCTCGGTGGCCGGTGCGGATTATACCGGAGGCCGGGACATACTGCGCATCTGCGCGCAGTCTGTCCCGGCCTCCGAAGGCCCTCTTCGGCCGGCGAACTCGGGGGAGTTTTCTGGCCATTGCACGAGGGGGCATGTGGAGGGACGGCACCAGTGTGTTGCGGTGTCGTCCCACACTGTGGACGGGTCCGTTGATGGACAGCCGCGTCGGGGCTGCGGTTGCGTGCTTTAAGCGATCCCGCAGCCTCGACATTATGCGGAGGAGGAAGCAACACCTCGGTGGTTTAGTGGGTAGGCCTAGCCCTTCTGGTTCGGAGAGCCCCACATACCCCAGCGCTCCCCCGGGCGCTGGGGATGCAATTTCATGCATTAACCGAGTCAAAAAAAAAAAAAAAAAAAAAAAAAAGGTTAGGTTAGGTTAGGTTAGGTTAGGTTAGGTTAGGTTAGGTTAGGTTAGGTTAGGTTAGGTTAGGTTAGGTTAGGTTAGGTTAGGTTAGGTTAGGTTAGGTTAGGTTAGGTTAGGTTAGGTTAGGTTAGGTTAGGTTAGGTTAGGTTAGGTTAGGTTAGGTTAGGTTAGGTTAGGTTAGGTTAGGTTAGGTTAGGTTAGGTTAGGTTAGGTTAGGTTAGGTTAGGTTAGGTTAGGTTAGGTTAGGTTAGGTTAGGTTAGGTTAGGTTAGGTTAGGTTAGGTTAGGTTAGGTTAGGTTAGGTTAGGTTAGGTTAGGTTAGGTTAGGTTAGGTTAGGTTAGGTTAGGTTAGGTTAGGTTAGGTTAGGTTAGGTTAGGTTAGGTTAGGTTAGGTTAGGTTAGGTTAGGTTAGGTTAGGTTAGGTTAGGTTAGGTTAGGTTAGGTTAGGTTAGGTTAGGTTAGGTTAGGTTAGGTTAGGTTAGGTTAGGTTAGGTTAGGTTAGGTTAGGTTAGGTTAGGTTAGGTTAGGTTAGGTTAGGTTAGGTTAGGTTAGGTTAGGTTAGGTTAGGTTAGGTTAGGTTAGGTTAGGTTAGGTTAGGTTAGGTTAGGTTAGGTTAGGTTAGGTTAGGTTAGGTTAGGTTAGGTTAGGTTAGGTTAGGTTAGGTTAGGTTAGGTTAGGTTAGGTTAGGTTAGGTTAGGTTAGGTTAGGTTAGGTTAGGTTAGGTTAGGTTAGGTTAGGTTAGGTTAGGTTAGGTTAGGTTAGGTTAGGTTAGGTTAGGTTAGGTTAGGTTAGGTTAGGTTAGGTTAGGTTAGGTTAGGTTAGGTTAGGTTAGGTTAGGTTAGGTTAGGTTAGGTTAGGTTAGGTTAGGTTAGGTTAGGTTAGGTTAGGTTAGGTTAGGTTAGGTTAGGTTAGGTTAGGTTAGGTTAGGTTAGGTTAGGTTAGGTTAGGTTTTTTTTTTTTTTTTTTTTTTTTTTTTTTTTTTTTTTTTTTTTCCTAGCTACCCCTAACATGGAGGTCAGGGTCCTTGGCAATCTATCTAATTTCTTATCTTCTATTTTTAAACTACCCGGAAATGGGCCTATACTCCTCAATCATTCTAGTCCTCTATTACCATACCGTTCTCGCTATTATGCCTCTCGCACTTCTTTTCCTCATCTTTCATACTTGCATACCTAGTCTATTATTAATCTATCATTAAGTACACACGGGAGGGTTTAGGTTGGGGTCGGATGGTGGGATGGGAAGGGGGGGAGAAGGGTCATTTCTTTTATTTTTACATTTGTGTTTTCTGCTTATATCTATATACTTAACACTACTTACATTACACTTTTCTTTATTGCTTACTTATTCTAACACTTAATTTACTTATACTATATACCTATATGCTATTTTAATATATATGCCAATATATTAAATAATCATATTTTTCTTACACTGATTTTTAACTTTTAATACAATTTTTCTTACAGTTACAGTTTTTTCCAAGTTATTGCCGGTTGATCGGTTCCCAGCTAGTCTAGGCCAGTTTATGACGTGAGCGGATTTCGCAGGTTTTGTTTCAGGATACATTATCAGGATGGACTGAGAACAAACTGCTGCCACTCGGTGGAAAGTCGTTGACTGACCTGACCTTTTGTTGTGCGTTTTCTTTTCCTCTTGTTTAACAAAACTTAAACCTTTGGAAAAGCTGCCACTCTCCGCGCGGGCCATTTCAACCAAGTTGGTCGTGTAGGTTTGTGTGCTTGTGTGTGTATTTTGTGTTGTAGTGTTGTGTGTACGTGTGTTCGTCTGCTTTTTGTTTCTCCTCTCCGGTGTGGTTATATTGCCTTTTGTCCCCTTTTCCACCTTAGCAGTAGGCAACCGACGCTCGGGCCAGAGCGTCCCACTTCCTTCGCACTGGGCATTCAGCACTGAATGCGTTGTGCTGGACGTGGGCCGCGCCCGCCCGGGCGCAGTTGCGACACGCTGGTGGCTCTCCCGCTGCCATGTCTGCGCACTTGTCCCTCATGTGAGGGCCTCCGCAGTGGCTGCAGAGATCGGCCGGCTCCCTGCAGAGGCGCTTGCTGTGTCCATATGCGAGGCACCGGGTGCACTGCACCAACGGCGACTGGTCCTCAACTCGCACGTTCTGCAGGTCGACCTTCAGTCTTCCTGCAGCCACTGCCCTTGCCCATATTGTCGGAGACACCCTCAAGACGATGTTTGCGTTGTGGGGGTTCCGCGCTTTCCTCCTATACTTGACTTCCATCCTGTCTTCCTCGTCGGCGAGGGCGCCAAAAACACCCGCATTCTGGCTCCGAAGGGCGCCCAGTACCTCCACATCGCTGTGAACGGTCAGGACGTCCCTCAGGACCAGGAGCGGGTCCTTGTTTTTGACCTCCTCGGCGACGAGTTGACCCCCGCTGTCCTTTAGCTTACTTATTACTTTTTCCCTTTCTTCCTTCGTCTTGCATCCTAGTACTATTTTCCTATCCCTAGCTTTCCGCACTCTTTCAACTTTCACCCATCCATTCTTAGCATCAATCGTCTTTCTTACCTTCTCTAATACTTCCTCTCCAGTGTCCTCTTCATTCTTTGATGTGACTATGACTGAGTGAAGAGTCGCAGGCTCCCTACTGCTTTCCGCTCGGACTGCGTTGGCGTAGCTCAGCTGCGGTCTCTCCACCAGTAGGTCCAGGCGTTCCCTATTTTCCTTCAGGATCCTATTATTCTCTTCCACTCTTTCCATTAAGGCCCTGACATTCTCCAGGGAGACGGAGCAGGCAGGGGGGGGATTATCCTTCCCTATCTGCTCCGTCACCCCGGTTCCCTCACTTTTATCTCTTTCTGTCCCCCCTTCTACAGAGGACCCCGCTTCCGCCTCTTTAAAGAGTCTCATTAGGTGGCTGAGGGCCGCCTTTAGGGTCTCCTTTATGTCCCCCCTAAGATTGCGAGACTCAGAGAGGGCCCTGTGCCCCTTGGCGAACCATGAGTTGGCTTCCTCTCTTCGGCTCTTTGGGGGGCTCGTAGGTGAAATTTGGAGCCTGGAGGGAAGCTCTCCTTCCAGGCACCGTATGGGAGCCCGTTTCTTCTTGGTCACCGTAATGGTGGCCAAGGTTGGCATGTGTTTGGGAGACGGGGTTGTCACTGTAGTAGGGGGGGGCCTTCTTGTAGGGCTGGTAACCCTGGCAGATTCCCGCTCGCCGACACTCCGTCTCGCGTTTTGTCCCGCGGGTCGGTCTGTCGGGCTGTTGGAGCCGGGATCTGCCTTCGATTTCGACACCCTTTTTACGGGCGTCCTGTCTAGGGAGTATTGTCCGAACATCCTTCCCTCTACTTACGCAAACCTCAGCTATACCTAAAGTCAAAGTTTTACAACTTTTGTTGCAGGTCGCGTGTGTTGCTGTCCAGCAGCTGTCAAGTTTCCCGATGCGAGATGTCGCTCAGGTGAGTTTGCGTAGGTGTGTGTCTCTGTGTGTGTACGTGTTTGGTTTTGAGTGTGTGTGTGCGCGTATGTGTGTGTGTGTGTGTGTGTGTATGTGTGTGAGTGTGAGGTAAATGTATGCGTAATGTGGATAGTGGTGTGAGTGCGTGAGAGTGCCCTCAGTCCAGGATGTGTTCTATATGTAAAGGGTATAGAACGGTCAGGAAGGGGGGATGGGGGGGAGGGGGCGAGGGAGGGGATGTCTAGATAGTGAGGGAATAGGGGTAGCTATCCGTCACGTCAAAAACCGGGTCAAAAATTTTGGGCAAAATCCGGGTGTAAAGTCCCGGACTGTCCTAGGGTCCCGGGATGAAGTCCCAGACAGGAAGAGGCGGTTGTCCAGGCTTTGCTCAGATGACTGGAGCAAGTCCCGTTCAAATCGGGTCACTGGGGCCCGAGATATAGGACTTTGAAAAATCCAAGATGGCGGTCAAAATGGCCGCCACCAGGTTATAGTCCCAGTCGATCCGCCCGCTCCTGCCGAGTACTCCAGAGAAAATCCCGAGTCGCTACGACCACTGGGGCCGGAGTTATCGTCGATTTAAAATTTTCAATATGGCAGCCAATATGGCTGCTTGTCAGCTGTCAGTTGGCTGTCAGAGCTGTCAAATTTTGACAGCTATTTTCAATTTGCTGTAACTCCGTCCCCCGTGGTCGCAGCGACACGGGGTTTCTTCCTGTAATATCGGCGTTTTGTGCCGCGTCTAGTAAAATTAATCTGGGGGATGCAACCCCAACCCTTATATTAAAAGTATAAATTTTGGCCGGTTTTTTCCTAATAACTTAAAAACTACTTAACCTAAAAACTTAATTTAACTTATAGCTAACTAGTCTAAGTAGCGCCTACACGGCGACGGTGGAGCGGGGTTATAGCGACCACCCCTACTACCCCCACGTGTCAACCCCTAAAATTAAAAAATTTATAACTCGAAAACTACTGAACCGAAAAATCTGAAATTTTCAGGGGTTGTAGAGTCGGCAAATGCCTATCTAATGCTAATTTAAAAAGTGGGGGTCACAGATCTTAATTTTGAAAAAAGTAATTTTGAAATTTGGAAAAATTTTGTAATCGCTATAACTCCGCCCTTACTTGAGTCCCGATGACGCGCGATGTGTCCCCTGTCTCGTCTCGGAGAGGCGCAGGCTGCGGCACTGCCAGATCCAGCCGCACTCCTCGGGATGGGTGACCACGTGCCCACGTGGTACTTGTTTTTCTGGCTTTTTCTCAGCCGTTTTCAGCCGGAAAATTCTGAAAGTTCCCACGCAGGTAGTCCTCGCCAAGGGCTTCAAGGGCACACTTTAAAAAGTGTGGGTCAAGGCGACTAATCGCGCGCCGCACGCACTTGAAGTTTTCAAATTTGCCACTTTTTCACTTTTTTTGGTTATAACTTTTTAAACTTTGGTCCGCGGCACTTAATTTTTTCACAGGCGTGTGCGCCTAACTTTTCCGCAACTTTTGGTATATAACACAGGTATTTTCGTGCACTTTTTACCACTTTTTGGAATTTTTGAAGCGGGAGCTCGACACACGCGTGGCGTTTGGGATGGCGGTTGGGTCGCTACTGGTTAGGTTAGGTTAGGTTAGGTTAGGTTAGGTTAGGTTAGGTTAGGTTAGGTTAGGTTAGGTTAGGTTAGGTTAGGTTAGGTTAGGTTAGGTTAGGTTAGGTTAGGTTAGGTTAGGTTAGGTTAGGTTAGGTTAGGTTAGGTTAGGTTAGGTTAGGTTAGGTTAGGTTAGGTTAGGTTAGGTTAGGTTAGGTTAGGTTAGGTTAGGTTAGGTTAGGTTAGGTTAGGTTAGGTTAGGTTAGGTTAGGTTAGGTTAGGTTAGGTTAGGTTAGGTTAGGTTAGGTTAGGTTAGGTTAGGTTAGGTTAGGTTAGGTTAGGTTAGGTTAGGTTAGGTTAGGTTAGGTTAGGTTAGGTTAGGTTAGGTTAGGTTAGGTTAGGTTAGGTTAGGTTAGGTTAGGTTAGGTTAGGTTAGGTTAGGTTAGGTTAGGTTAGGTTAGGTTAGGTTAGGTTAGGTTAGGTTAGGTTAGGTTAGGTTAGGTTAGGTTAGGTTAGGTTAGGTTAGGTTAGGTTAGGTTAGGTTAGGTTAGGTTAGGTTAGGTTAGGTTAGGTTAGGTTAGGTTAGGTTAGGTTAGGTTAGGTTAGGTTAGGTTAGGTTAGGTTAGGTTAGGTTAGGTTAGGTTAGGTTAGGTTAGGTTAGGTTAGGTTAGGTTAGGTTAGGTTAGGTTAGGTTAGGTTAGGTTAGGTTAGGTTAGGTTAGGTTAGGTTAGGTTAGGTTAGGTTAGGTTAGGTTAGGTTAGGTTAGGTTAGGTTAGGTTAGGTTAGGTTAGGTTAGGTTAGGTTAGGTTAGGTTAGGTTAGGTTAGGTTAGGTTAGGTTAGGTTAGGTTAGGTTAGGTTAGGTTAGGTTAGGTTAGGTTAGGTTAGGTTAGGTTAGGTTAGGTTAGGTTAGGTTAGGTTAGGTTAGGTTAGGTTCCCCCCCGACGGGTCTCCACCTTGCTGTGGTGGGGGGGCTTAGTAGCCGCAACCTTGAGTCCGAGGATTCGGTTGCGGTGAACCAAGAGGGACCCAGTGGAGAGGCCGCTTCCCTGTCTGGGTGGTACCGCACCAACCCGGGGGACCAAAGCGGCCGGCCGGCTGGGCCTAGGCGACGTAAGCCTGGCCGGTTTAGGAGAGGCTAGTCGCGGGGGAAGGGAGGTCGCTAAACCCTATCCTCCGCGACTGGGCGGGGCCGCACCGCGTGATGCGGCAACAGGGGGGCTGCCGTGGGGAGCCGGGGGTCGGGCGGTCGGACCCGGCTCTTAACCCATGGCGGCTGGTGGTGGGGCCGCTGGGCAGCTGGAGTAGTAGCGGGCGGACTGCCGCTCTTGGGTTCGGTGGCTAGGGTCACGGGGCAGCTGGAGTCGGAGCGTGGGACGCTCCGCTCTTGGGTCAGTGGCCTTGGCTGCTGGGCAGCTGGAGTGGGCGGACCGCTGCTCTTGGGCTCAGTGGCCGGAGAGGAGGTGGCGGCGGCCTACACATCTTCCGCCGCCGGCGGCCGGGACATGCTGCGCATCTGCGCGTGGCCTGTCCCGGCTTCCGAAGGCCCCCTGGCTGGTGAACTCGGGGGAGTTTGCTGGCCATTGCACAAGGGGGCATAGTGGGGGGACGGCATCCGTGTGTTGGGGTGTCGTCCCACACTGTGGAGGAGTCCACGCGTGGACGGCCGCGTCGGGGTCGCGGATGTGTGCTTAAAAGCGTTCCCGTGGCCTCGGCACTATGCGGCGAGGAGG